>NC_079422.1:12565275-12730275 GCF_026213295.1 Gadus chalcogrammus
TGGGTTCAAATTGGCATCAGGAGTGATACTTATATTTAAGGTAAGAAATTGTTGAGGACGAGACAGCAGATGTATCCCACCATAGATGTCAGATACATGTGAAACTGTGCGGACCACCATAGAGTTGGTGATGCTCTGCTCCAACATGAACTGACGGGCAGATATCTGTGACCAACACTAATGTTAGCGCCCCCTCGTCCACCCAACACAACCGCTTCTCTCAGTATCCATCTTAGTGACCGACCCTGGCACCCTTCCAGACCCTCCTGGTTGTGGGTTGTGTGGTATGACCGGGATAGCGGTGTCGGTGGGAGGACTGGAAACGTGTAGTGGTTGAGAAAGGTCTTCTCCTCACTTTTACCCAGAGAGCCCAGTGCGGTTCACCGCGGTTCACTGCTTCCCTGCGTGCACCACATCACAACCGGCCCTGCCCCGCTCGCCTTGACACCAGGAAACACGAAAATCACGGCAACAATTAGAACCTTGAGGACACATTCTTGTCCAGCGAGAGAGGAACGGAGCGTGTTTGTGTTTCCAACTGCCCCGATTAACCTTCTTTTTTTTCAGTCCAGATCCTCCTAGGCCTGGTGTCTTACCCCGACGATCTCTGCCATGTGTACGTTTCTGTGTGTTTTAGTACGTGTGTGTGTGTGTGTGTGCTTGTATGAGTGTGTGTGTGTATATTATGGTCTCCTTCAGTATGATACTTTACAGATGAGCTTCCCTCCATGATGGTGAAACACCCCACCTTCCGGGGAAGGTCTGCGTTTAATCGTAACCTTTACAATCCTTCGTTGCAGTCGCACCCTTTCAAATCCCTCCCCCCCCAGCCCCCACCCTTATTTTTTATATAAAGTTGACTTAAGCCCTGCACAGAAGATTGGGGTGGGGTGGGGTGCAGAATACCGGAATGTTCCATGGGCACCGCGCTCAACTTCCTCTGAAGCGGGCCAAATGGGAAATTACAGAGCCTCTGCTTACGTATCCACTGTTTTTTTTGTTGAATTTCTTTACTTGACCTCTCCCTCCACCCCGTTAGGATGGAGCTATTGTAGCCACATGCGGCTCATTCCACTTATAATTATAGTATGTGTGCCCCCTCTTGTTCTGCAGAGTGGTGGAGGCTGGAGGTGGTTAGGACGTTCCTCACCAGTAACAAGGCGGTTGCTGCTGCAGCTGCTGTTTGGGCCAACTCACGGCGATCCAACGGGCACACTCACTTTATACGCTGCTTTCTGTTTTTTCTCAACATCAAGCACAAGGCAATAAATGTATTGCCAAGCGGGGGAAACAAGGTTGTGCTGGTGATTGTACCAGAGCAGTTTCCATGTGTGTCAGTGGAGAATATCTGCATCTGCAAACTGTCTGCAGTGTGTGTGTGTGTGTGTGTGTGTGTGTGTGTGTGTGTGTGTGTGTGTGTGTGTGTGTGTGTGTGTGTGTGTGCCTGTGTCTTGTCCACGATGAGTAGACAGAAAAGGGCAGCGAGAGATGCGTCATTGGTGAAAGGCGACGGCGAAGACCAAAGCGACTAAGTGATCACTCCATCAGCATCAGGAGAGAGACTCAACGCCACGGCACGAAAAGTCATGCTCGGCATTCTGGGTACTGACCGCCATGGATACCGCCGCCACAGTGGTCCAAAACACCCAAGTTGAATACTCAGCCCTTTCACTGCAGCACCACCACCATCAACCCACTCCCATGTCCTCTTTATGGTCCATTTACCCAGCCCAAATAGGGGGAACTTTCTCTGTGCGCTGAATGAGGCAATGCGGGGATGGGTCAAGCAGAACCCATCAACAGAAACGCTCTGTTACGTTGACTCAGAAGAGTCGGCAATGCCACTAAAAAGGAAAACAATCGTATTAAGTGTTCGGCCAATACAATCATTTTGCCATCAGTGACTCCCTGGTCTTCCAAGGCACCTCATCTCACTTCATTTCCCACCGGGGAAGAAGCTCACGGCGCACACACACACACACACACACACACACACACACACACACACACACACACACACACACACACACACACACACACACACACACACACACACACACACACACACACACACACACACACACACAAACAAACACTGGGATTTCTTATTCTCATCCAGCATGCTTTGTGTGTCCTTATGGGACTGTGGTTGTGTGTGTTGAGATATACATGTCTGTGTGGTGGTTGGAAGCAAGGTTAAGTGCCTTTGTTCTCCAGGGGCTAATATAAGAGTCAGCAGCATCACAGCCGAGCTGAAAGGAGCCGTCATGGGGGAAAGCAAGACATGGAGCGCGTTGTGTGTGACTTTGCGCGAGTGTGTGACTGTGCATGTATGTGGTTAGGAGTGCGCGTGTTTCATGTGTACTTCATGTGTGTGTGTCTACGTACCTGTGCGTGCTGTGTGTGTGTGTGTGTGTGTGTGTGCATGAGTGTGCGCATCTAGCGGTTGGTAGAATGAGGCCAGACAAGGCCTTGGCAGGTGTCACCACTCTAGTTTTACCGTGTTTTTACGGGCAACACCTCACACACCAACATCCTGGCTACCAGCAGCGGTGGTGAGAACCAGAACCTGAGCAGCGCTGGGTGCGCCACGATGTTAGCAGCTGGTCTAGAGAGCGTCTCCTGGGGCTGTCAATGTGCGTCTCCCTAGGAACAGCTTCCAAAGATGTGCTGTGTGCCTGATTGAACAAATGTTTTCCCCATTCTTTAATTATTATGATTTGTTTTAAAGAGGGGATGTTTCATCCCTCAGATGACGCTCGCTCATGTTCCCCACTAGCGATGACGCCGGCAGTTGGGTTAATGTTCTTACCAGAGGAAATGTTCAAAGTTACCCTCTCTGGGTTATTGTTTCATTGGGTCGGAGGCGGCTGTACCTGTTGCCAGCTCTGCAGGGCGGTGTCCAGGGTGTGGATGCCGTACTGGCTGACAGTGAGCAACACGGGCTCCACAAACATGCTGCCGTCCAGGACGCTGCTCTGGGGGGAACGGGTGACCGAGGCCTGGCCCTGGAGCCCACAAAAAGTTGGGGAAAGACATTAAGATTGGGATCCAACTCTGGATCAAAATCGGATGACATTACTTTCTGACACACTGTTCTTCACAGCCTTAAATGCTTTAGAGGAAAAACATAAAGCAAAGGAACAAACGATGGAATAACGATTCATAAGAGTGTCTTTCACATCAGAAGTTGACAATCAAGAGACTCTTTACCTGCTTTGTTGTATACAGGGGAAGGGGTTAACCTTATAATTGTTAGTGCTTGGCACTTGGTTCTAGGAACATCCTTACTGTACAGACAGTGATATATTCTTTCTCTTTCTTCTGACAAATATACTGAATGTCAGTCGCTTTTGATAAAAGCGTCTGCTAAATGCCCTAGATGTAACTGTAAATGTACCTGGAGTGAGAAGGGCTGCAGGATCTGGAGGTAGGTCAGGTTGCGGTACTCGAGCAGTCGGCAGTCCAGGCGGGTGGAGAAGCTGAACTCCTGGCTGAGGCGGGCACCGCTGTTCCACTGCCGCAGGTAGAGCCGGGGCTCGCTGGCACCCACCACCATGAACTCCTGCTCCTGGGGCAACTTCCTGTCCGGCAGGAAGGGCCGCAGGCGCCGGCATGGAGCTGGAGACGTGGGATGTTTGTGAGATGTTTGTACGAACTCATAATGATCTCCTAATCATCATCTAGCAACATAATACACATTTAATTTACAACAGGATGTCCTGGTGGTATTTAGCGACGTCTAAGCTTCCAAACGAGTACGACTTTCTGTTAGGGATTTGTTTTGAATGGGATAGATTCAGCATGGAACAAGGAGGTACATTTGGCTTGGAGGTTGGGGGTGAGGGGAGAGTTGTTTAATGTAATTCTACTGGGAAGAGATCCGGGGCTCCTTTACCTGTGCCCAGCTGCTCCAGGTGGTGGCAGAGGTGCACCTCCATGTGGGCCAGTTCCATGGAGACTCCCAGGGAGTGGACGAACCAGGGGGCGAAGCACGAGTCCACACGGGTGCAGGCTGCCAGCGCCTTGGGAGACACCAGCTGGTCACAGGGCAGCTGGGAGCCAGACTCACTGTCTGAACTGGAGCGAGAGCGAGAGGGAGTACGTTTAATTGTGGGGGATTGAGAGATTGGGAGAAAGAGCGAGAGAGGGATGGAGGGGGAGGAAGGGAGTGAGGGAGAGAGCAGGACAGAGGCAGAGAGAGGGATGGATGGAGAGGGGAGAGAGAGGCAGGAAACAAACAAACGTGATGAGTTTGTGATTCCTGTCTATGGAAGTAAAACAATATACAAACTTCAAAGCACTATGATGCAGGTAACAGAGAAAAAAAGAAAAGAATAATAAGCGGCATCAGTTTCCATGACTAATGATAATGCGAGAAAGAGAAACATTGGTCATGTGGACAATATAATAAATTATTCATCCTCCATCCCCTCCTGGCTTGTTTTCAGGTCTCAAGGCTGCGATAGTCTGATTCCCATTATCGGTAATTTCCGCCGGTCTAACGTTCAGTGATTTAAACATCATAATCTCAAAAAGCAAAATGGAACACCATAAGTACTCCACAGCGAGGAACAGTGTTTCGAATATTTATAGAGGGAAGAGACAGAGCCGACCATGGGCTGATCCAGCGCAGCGGTACCTTGGGGCGCCCCCCCTCAGCGGACATTAATAGCATGTCACGGTTGATGACGGCCGATGGGAGGTAATTGAAGTGAATGACCATTTGCTCAGTAATTTGCTGCTACCATGATCCACCAATAAAAACAGAACTACAGAAGGGAACGCTCGCCAATGGGAATGAGAGTGGAGTAGAAAAAGCAATGAAATTACATGTATATTTATATATAAAAATAAAATGGACATAAACGCTGTTGGTGCACTGGAGCACGTCTAGAAAAGATAAGCATCATACATTTTTCAGGACTTCCAGTCGCCAGCGCAGCCAAGTTGTTTTTTCCCGCTGGAAAGCGAAGCAAGGTAGATGAAACGAGCGAGCACGGAAAAGGGGAACCAAGTTTGATGAAAAAGGACCAATAATTTAAACATAAAGGAAATGTAGCGTTTGGAGTATGATTATAATGAAACGCAGATGTATATTTAACTTTACAGTGGATCTGGTGCCAGTTTTTTTTTTTTTGGGTGGAGGGGGTGGGGGTTAGGGGGGTTCTCCCTGTTTCTATCTCTACGTGTTTTGCTATTCCTCCCATTCTGTTCCTCTCTTCTCGGAGAACTCTAAGACACACAGCATGTAGAATTCGGCCGCTCACTTCCAACCAAAGACCCTCCGAACGCCAGGAGGAGGGGAGGAGGGAGAGTGAAAGAGAGAGAACAGGAGAAAGACAGAGACAGAGAGAAAGAGAGAGAGAGAGAGAGAGAGAGAGAGAGAGAGAGAGAGAGAGAGAGAGAGAGAGAGAGACAGAGAGAAAGAGAGAAAGAGAGAGAGGGAGAGAGAGAGAGAGAGAGAGAGAGAGAGAGAGAGAGAGAGAGAGAGAGAGAGAGAGAAAGCTCAGGTACCCAGTGACTGGCAAGTAAAGTAACATGTGATATAGATTGAAAAGATAAACGGCGGGGTTTGCTGATTTGTTTCCGTGCATGCTGGGCTTTATTCCCGCCTGACCTGTCCACCCACCCACCCAGAACCAGGGCCGGGCCTAGGAACGTACAAGCCACCCCACCCCGGCCAACAAAGGCAGCCAGGGGGGTGGACGAGCCAGCTAGAACTCTGCTGGCTTCTCGTGTGCGCCTCCCCCCCTCACCCCCATCCCTCCATTAGATAGACTCAAGGTAAGCAGGAAGGACTCCGGATGGGCCCTGACAGCCACTCGGTGTGCTGGGAAATCTCATTAGGCCGATCTGAACGCCTTCCAAGCCCGCTCCCTGCTCCTGCACGCCAGATGTTGAGGGCCAGCAAAACACTGCTGGTGATTTTCTCTCTCTCTCTCTCTCTCTCTCTCTCTCTCTCTCTCTCTCAGATATGTGAGTCAGTGTACTGTAGTATGTTGATATGTCCATGTATACACTACAGATTGTATAAAGGTATACACCTGATAGGACAGGAACTGATGAATGGGCCGATCTCACTGTCGTGTTTCACTTGAGGTCTGCTCGTGCACACGCACAAACATGTGCACTGGCGCGCTCGCACAAGCACACACACACACAGGACTGCCCTCTCTCACCTGTGCTCGTCTCCTCCAGGGTCTCCAGTGTTGCTGAGCACGATCCTCCAGAGGTCCGAGGCCACCAGCTCCTTCTGCTGGTGTCGAAGGCTGAGGCTAGGCAGCTGCAACTGACAGGAGCTACTCTCTGATAAGCTGAACTCCCGGTAAGGGATGAAGGCCTCCTGGAGCTCATCCCAGTACTCCAGGCTGCAGGGCACCTGCGGGTAAGCAAGGCAGTGAAGGCAAAGGTTTAGACAAGCTAGTGAGGAGACTTCTGGAACAATGACTAGAGTGAACGCGAGGACGTAAGCAGAACATAGGTGACTGCCGTGAATCTATGAGGCCCTGATATTGTTGGTGCTGACTTGGTTTGAGTGAAAAGATTTCTCTCACATCGATTGCTAAATCAGGGGTAACTGAAGTGTCTGCTAGTGATTAAAGGCTTTGACTGTTCAAAGCACTCTGTTATTGAGTCTGTTGCTCACAGAAAGAACAGTTTATTACTAGGTTTATGTCATGATCATAAACAATGGCCAGCACAACAAGTTCTTTTATTTAAATCACAAAAACAGTTCTCACCAGGAATAACAACGATAAAATAAACCATGACAGTTCAAAATGACGACAAGATAAGAGCACACTTTATTGATCCCAGGTGGGAAACGCTTGATATAAATACAACTTTGACAGTGAAATAAACCTCGACGGTTGCAGTTGCGAACCAGCGGGCCCAGCGGTGCAGCGCAGTCACGTACAGCCAGCGAGGCGTGAGCGCGGGTGTACTGTAAACGAACACCAGGCCTGCACCGGCGCGGTGCAGGGTGGCCATTAACATTAAAGTCCTGGAGCTCCTTTTCACGCTGAATAACGATCGGGTGGCGGGAGTCTTGTTCTCACATTAGGGGCTGTGTGCTTAGGTGTCTCGCACCCGGCTCGTAGCGGACGGCTACCACGATGAACGCTGTCCAGTCAGCCCGTGTGAACCAGACCCAGACTCTAGGATTTCCCCGGCCACCTGGGGCCCCGAGCCGTTGACTGATTAGTAGTGGCAGGAGAGCCTCGGCTCACCTCAAATTCATGTGGCTGATCGGCACATGTTCCTGTGTGTGCATGTGTGGATGTGTACGTTTGTGTGTGTGTGTGTGTGCGTGTGTGTGCACGTTTGTGTGCGTCTGTGCGTTTGATTGCACATGCACTAGTGCATATGTCCAAGCACAACCAAGGACATATCAGCAATCTGCTGCAGGTATGGGAGCTTCCTGGACACGGCCAGGCTCATTGAATTGTCAGCAAGGCCACTGACGCACCAGTGTGTGCATGTGTGTGTGTGTGTGTGTGCCCGTGTGCTTTTACGTGATTTTTAGCTGTGCAGCTGTGTCAATCTATACGTCTGGCTGCAGTCGCGTTCCGAATTGTGCAAATACACGCTTGCGTGTGTATCTGTGTGTGTGTGTATTTCCTCTTAGTAAGCTGCAGATGAGGTAAGCCTCACTTACATCATGTGCTCAAAATGCCACACAGGTTTTCCTGGACTCTCCTTCATCTAATTGTACCTGACAGAGTTGTGCACCCGCCGCCCTACCACGCAGCCACCGGGGCGGAAACTCCACCGCTTCCAGGAAATTGTGTTACTAAAAAGCTGCGCTGATTTTTACCCCCACCAAAAAAAAAAAAAAAGTATTTCTTTCTTTTTTTTTCGAACCCAGACCCCCATCCACCTGTGATATTCTATACACATGACGGCATGCGGCCATGAATGTGTAAGGTACAGAACATGGCACTGGCGGACACATTTGCATGGCTGCGTGTGCGTCATGGAGCCTTCGGGCCCTGAGAGAGATGGGAAGGATAAGGAGCTTATGGAGGACTAGGGGAGCGTAGAGCAGAGATGAAAGGCAACCGGTGGTAACTCATATGTAGGCTGCGTTAAGGGAGATGGGCGGGGAAGCACCTGTGTTTATTCCACAGTTATGATGGGTGTGTGTGTGTGTGTATGTGTGTGTGTGTGTGTGTGTGTGTGTGTGTGTGTGTGTGTGTGTGTGTGTGTGTGTGTGTGTGTGTGTGTGTGCGTGGCTTTTGACATTGCACAAGGGGCGTATCTGAGTGTGTGTGTGTTGTTGTATACAGGGAATGGGTTAACCTAGTGATTGTTAGTGCTTTTCACTTGGTTCTATGAGCATCCTTATCGTACCGACAGCGATATATTGTTTCACCTTCTTATGACAAATGTACTTATTGTAAGTTGCTTTGGAAAAGGTCTGCTAAATGGCCTAAATGAAAATGTGTTTGTGTGTGTGGGAGTTTCCGTGTGTCAACGAACTAAGAACTAATGTCTGCACTGTCTGGACACATGTCGTCAGGACAGTATTATTGCTGCTCTTGACGGTATTTGATTCTACCGTCTGAGTTCCGTGTGTGTAGCTCTTTGAATAAACACACGACTACACGCGACTACACAACAGGAACAAACAGTCGGTAGACTGGCTTCATGGCTCCAAGATGTGTTGTACTTTAAAAATTCAATAAATAGCAAGTCGCTGTTTATCCTCGTTCATCCAAGTTTGTACGCTGCACCAAATGTCTGGAGATTTCAGTCAGGGAAGATTCAATGGGCTGAAATATTTGAATTGTATTTACAAATAAATATTCATATCCCCAGACTTCTGGCGGCGGTGAGTTAAACACCAGCCTGTCATCTCTGCCGGCCCCTGTTCAGCCTCACCGCGGTTGAGCCACTACACCGCTTCGCTCCACAGAGCCTCTGATCGACACTATTATTTGCTCCGATGGCTTCCACCAATCAGAACGCTCCAAACAGTTTAAAGTGGGGATATGCTTTTCCGTGCCGAGACCCAGATTATTATTTAAAATTGATATTGAAACAGGCCTTGCTCAGAGGTCCAATTCAGAAAATGACCCTGCAACCAGAGATCCCCCGACCGGGCCGGTGCCGACGCCGGAGCCACTGACGTACGCGCCCTCGCCTGCCATGAACTTTTATTACCCGTATCAACACTGCCATTAGGTCCTCTGTTATTTCACCCATGCCTGCGTGTCAGAACATTCCAGCACTCGCTCCCCCTTTTATCGGCCAGCGGACAAATTGAATTGACATCGGCCTGAGCAAATGTTTACACAGGAGTTGTAATGAAAGTCGTGCTGAAAACGCAGGCCGGGGTCTGCACTGTCTCAGGTGGGTCGGTCCGCAACTTATTATTAATAACTGTGGAAAATCAGGAATCGGACCTGGGCTGAGAGTTTTGCCGCCCCGATGTATGTGAAAGAAAACGAAACAAAACATAAAAATAAAGCGTGCGGAGGGGGAGTGCAGTCTTGGTGGATGAGGTGTAGGAGCCCCGGAGCCCAGATGAATTAGCCACACGGACGTTCGTGTGTTGTTGCAGTACATTAGCTGTGACTAATACAGCCCTGCTCCAGCGCTCGTCCCACTAAAATAACAGTTGTCTTGGCCAAAGCACTCCCCCCTCCGTTGCTCTTTTCCCATCTTCTCTGCTCCCAAATGACAGAGAGCCCTCACACTGAGACAGCTATACGTTTTAACATCAACAAATCCCCCAAATTAAACTACTTTGGTGAGAACGAGAATTAATCTGCACCGATATGGAGGATTGTGTTGAGGATTGAGCAACAAGGCATAGGGGAAAATGTGCTGTTTAGCGCTTGTATTAATAACATGACTGCTGCTAAATGCGTCTGGTGCTGGGTTCTGATTGGTTCACATGAGGCCACAGAGGTCGTTGGGACGGCCAATCCTGGGCGAGCAGAGCGCTGAGGGCCTAGTTCACATCTACTGGCTGATATGGGGAGGCTGTAGTGGACCTAGACTACCAGCAGGGGGTATGTGATGGGAAAGTGTGTGTGTGGTGTGTGTGTGTGTGTGTGTGTGTGTGTGTGTGTGTGTGTGTGTGTGTGTGTGTGTGTGTGTGTGTGTGTGTGTGTGTGTGTGTGTGTGTGTGTGTGTGTGTGTGTGTGTGTGTGTGTGTGTGTGTGTGTGGTGGAAAGAGCAAGTGAGCGAGATAGAGAAAGGAGAGAGGGGGTTAACACAGAGACAGAAGCACAAGGAACGGCCCTTTCCACTTCACCAAGCTCTCCTCTCTCTCTCTCTCTCTCTCTCTCTCTCTCTCTCTCTCTCTCTCAGCCAAAGCCACCCAAGGGGGGGGTAGTGACAGAGATAGAATGAGAAAAGAAAAGGGTGGTGGTGGTGGTGGTGGTGGTGAAGGGGGTTGTCCGCCCGGGTACTGCAGTGGTAACTGACACTAATAGGGCGATCACAGTGAATGTTGACTAAGTGCCTGATCATTACCGAGCCCGACGCCAACCCCACGCACCTGACCGCACATCAGAGTCTGTGTGTGTGTGTGTGTGTGTGTGTGTCTGTGTCTGTGTGTGTGTGTGTACAGATTATCTTTTTGTGGCAAGGGCCATACCGAAAAAAAACAAGTGGGTCATTGACATCCGTTTTTTATTTCAAATGGAAATGAAAGAGGATGAATACATAAAGACAAATGAACCCTGCCCTTTGAGATCTTGAGGTCGGATTGCAGAGCAGCTAAATGTCAAGAGTTCCTGCGCTTGATTTGAGGGAGCATTCAATATTTACTAAAGGCACGTACAGGACGCATGCATGCACATATAAAACCGATACACCAAACTAGTACCTGTACAAATATGCACAAGTGCACGGCAACCCCTAGCTAAACTAAAAAAAATCGTATTAGTTTGTGCTTGAAATGAAGATGTGGGGATGGGTTGAGAGAACATTTCTAAGGTTTGAGCTAAACGCTTCACAGTTTAAATGTATAACTTCGGTGTTTAGGTCAAACGTTATATGATGGTCGTCAGTTTTTAATTTATTTTTTTATTAGACCACAATAATTGTCGAATGAGAAACACAAATAGTTCATTCTGGATAGGCTGGACAGCCCCGGGACGAGCATAGGCAGCTCATCTTTGATCCTGAAACAAACATCTATAGGAGTCCATGGTGAAGACTGATTCCACTCAAACAGGAAGTGTACATCTCTTACACACAGGCAGGCAGACGTAAACCCGGTGGTTTCACCCCTGGTAACAGAACGGAGCAGTAGATGGAGTGGGAAGGGGGCCTGCTGTCCTCCGATGGTTCCCCTGCAGTAGGTCGCCCCTCTTGGGGAATGGGAAAAGGCCAACTCCTCCCCATTCCAATACCCTTCTCTAAATACCACAAATAACCAAACTCTGAGAAATAAGAGAAAAGGATACAATATGCTGTACTTGTGTACATGCGCGCGCACGCACGCACGCACACGCCTGCACGCACACGCACACACACTTTATATTATTTCCCCTGCAGAGCTTGTCCAGTCAGCCGTACAGTCACGCTCCCAGAGGATAAAGCCAACTCTGAAACTCGGTGGAACCCTAAACACCCCGTCAATACGGGCTGTACTAATACTAGTCAAAGTAGTGGTAGTAATTGGGCTAAGGGGGCCACATAGAGAGGACAATTATGTAAAGCTTACTGCTAGCACTAATGTAGGTTTAGATCGGACTTAAGGTCTTGTGCACGTTTGTGTTTCGACGTTAAAAGTTACGATGCATCATAAAAATGTAGCTTTTTGCTAAATGATTTGCGACTTAATTAATTATTCATTCAAACTGAAAGGAAACAATAGCATCTAAGAATATCTCCACCAGCAAGTAACTTGCTCCAACAAAAACTCTGTGACCGTGGGACTGAACGGATCGATCAGAATGGCCACAACGCAAAGTAAGCAACTTAGACTGCTACAAAAAAGATAAAGTTTTCTTGGGGGAACAAACCAACAATCAAACCTCACTGCGCTTCAGCATTTCATTTGACCAAGGAACAACTAAAGAACAAGCCCTTTTTACAGGAAGTAAGGGAAGAACGTGGACCTTAAGGCGAGGATGCCTCTGTTATGTAAGAGATCAGCAAGTCGGTCATTATTGCAAAATTTATTTTATTGATGTAAAAATGATTTTTTTGCTTCCGCTGGAATAAATAGTCTGTTCGATTCTACGGTTGGAACTTGCCCATAGCAACGCTCTGGTATTCAGAATTAAGACGCTATTATTATGTAATTTGCCAATCAGAATCCAGTACTGAACAAAGCCATGTAATAAAGTGCCCTGAACATTGACAACATCATGTAACCAGACACAACAACCAATGGCACAGGATGAAATGATGTTAAATATATGTATAGATAAATAAGAGAGAGAGAGAGAGAGAGAGAGAGAGAGAGAGAGAGAGAGAGAGAGAGAGAGACCAACCAAAGGCAAGACATAAGACAGATAAGTCCAAAGTGGAATCTTTTGATTGATTGGGCAAGAGCCTTTTAAAAGGGAGGGCAGGATCGCTCATTTGATCGATAAACAGTCCGGCCTTGCTTCCACATGGGGCTGCTGCAACAAGGGGGCGGGGCGCCGGAGTAAGTGTGGATCTCTCTGGGCTGATGAATGGGCCTGGGAGGGTACAGCGATATAGATATAGAAGAGGAGGCTCCATTACGTGTCGCATAAAAGAGGAGGAACTAAGGAGGGATCAATGTGTGCGTATGCCTGTGAAGAATAATGCTCCTAATTAATGACACAGAGAAAGCCCTGTGTTAAAGCCCCAAAAAGGGGTTTATTGAAGAAGGCTCCCTCTAAAGGAGCGGGTGTCATTGCAGCTTTAGTGGTTGTTAATGGAAGTTAAGTGGGCCTCTTGTGGAAGTGTGTAGGGTTTGGCGGTGTGTGAGTGAGAGAGGACTAAGAGACTGCCGAGTTAAGTCCATGAACACATCATTAGCTTCCAGCAAAGCAACAGCCGCTATGAGCCGACAATGTCTATGACATGATAAGGAAAGAGAGGGATGCTGACTTTTCCTTTGTCCCATCCATGTTAGGGTGATAGGGATGCCCGTTCAGTTTCAGTCAGAACGCCAAACAAAGCCGTGATCTGATTGGACGTCCATGTGCAGAATCCGAGCCGGCCGCCACGGCCCCAGGGCAGCGACTACGCTATGTTTTGCCTCAACCCTCAACTCCTGAAGAAAACAGTGGCAACCCCGACGCAAAAAAGCCCGTTATGTATTCGCCGCTTCAGTGACAGCTGTTCCTAATCACCCGTCATCCCTCTAAAGCCGCCAAGCCTCGTTCCTGAGCGAGGCGGGAGCGATGTACGTTCCTCCAGTTCTGTCCTCAAGTAACTCCGGAACACTATGGGTTGTGTAGCAGCCAGTTTATCCCCATCCCCTTTCCCCCACACACCCACACACACACACACACACACACACACACACACACACACACAAACGCACACTCACACAGTCATCGCCTCCACAGTGCTGTTTCACAGCACGTTGCAGGTTCTCAGTCGTCTACCAAATCCAGCCAGTGCTGTGGTGCGATCAAGCGCCTCCGTCGGTGCATGCGCTGGGACGTGGAGAGGAGGGGGGGGGGGGGGGATCACGGCTGCTCATCTCTGGATGCATGAGCGCAGCGTTCAGAATACACACCGGTCATGGATACAGTGGGACACAATAGGGCTGTGGCGATTAGTCGATCGACGGAAAATTTGTCAAACCTGATTTATTGATTAGGTATAGTTGACGAGTCGTTTAAGTCATTTATCAAGTTTAAATAACAAACAACATTTTATGGTGAAGTTTGATTCTAATATTTGGTTCGTGGATTATTATAAAAAGAAAAGTTTGTTTTTCTTGGCTGCTTGTCAGATAAAGCAAGCATTTTTGAGACAGTCACTTTGAACTCTGGTAATTTTATTATGTATGACATTTTATAGACCAAATGATTGATATAAGAACAAAAAATCTACTTTGAAAATAATCAGCTTTGCTGCCCTGGTGTAAAAACAATTATATTTTAGATTTGGCACAGGGCAAAATGTATCAGCACTCGTTCTGTGTCTGTGATGGAACTTCCTCATGGGGCTCCGTGATTCATATCCCAAACCCTTTTTTTTTTATAAAGAGGAGAGAGAGAGATAGAGAAGTCTGACGTTCCCATGGGTCTTTTGGCCGAGTCCTCTCGACTCTCCTATGTCCGCTTTTTTCTTTGTGCCCCCGCGTACCAGCTGTCCTCTCCTCTTCCTCCCGGCCTCCGTCACAGTCTGCTGTACACTGGAGATGCCAGAGCCCAGGGGGAACAGAGGATATCCACTCTGCACCCCCCTCTCAACCTCACGCCTGGCACACACTAGACCATCTTTCAAATTTGGTAAAGGTGAGGACCACACACCTAACGATAGATGAGGATAAAAGCAACTGTTTTGGTCTTATGTGTTTTGTGTGCCAAGACAGCACACCACACGCTTATCAATGCCGTTCCCTAACCACCCAGGCCTGATTCTTAATCACACTAGCATTCTCGTGATCAGATGGTGTTAAAATAGATGTACATGTTGCAACAAGAGATTCTCCCACAATTCAATCCATACACTGCGTAAGGCTAAAGCCCCCTTCACATGATCAGGGCAAAAACGTTCTTCCCTCATGCTTTCAGACCCATTCACAAAGCGCAGAGCAGGTAGCCGTTATATACTGTACTGCTGTACGTTGATGGGCAGGTACACTGTGTACCTGCCCATCAACGTACAGCAGTATATACAGGGTTTATGAAGATGAATGGATCAATATCGTGTTTCAGACCTCTGCCAGACATATTCCGAGGCCATGGAATATATATATATATATTATATATAGATATATATATTTATATATATAAATCTCACTAAAAATTAGGCTAATCATCCCGAAGTGTGTACCCAGTACACATCGCCATACACACAGAGTGTAGCAAGTACTCACACAAACACATACACACACAATAAAGTTACTAACTTAGATTCTAAAGTAGTATCATAATAAACAGCAATTACTATACAAGTTTTGTCTCTATGCAAGTGTCTTTAGCGGTATAGACGCCGATCAACCAATGGATTTTGGAAGGGGGAGGTGAAGAGGAGGCGGTTAATGGTTTCAGATTCCTGACTTGTCTTTACGGAACTCTCCTATTCCACACGGCTTAATTAATCAAAGCAAAGCTTGCTCACTGTTTGCAGTGTGTTATTTGCAAGTGTGTCCATTTGCAAGTGTGTGTGCGTGTGTGTTATCGTTTCACCCCTTTTGCCGCGTTTTTTGCACGTTTGTGTTGCATTTTAAGTTGACAGGGCCTGTGTGTGTCTGTGTTTGTGAGTGTGTGCGCGCGTTCAGTCCTTGTTGGACCTCCTTGATAAATGATGCCCGGATGTCATAGGCCATTGATCTGATACCAGCTTTGTGTTTTCACTGGAACTGCAGGCCAATTAGTAGGCTGCTATAAAACGTGGCGCAGAAAATGCTCCAGAAACCACATAGATATATGGAATAATAAGTGTGTATGAGATCTATGCGTGTGCTGACCCGGAGGGAGAGCGAGAGCAGTGGGGGCAGTGGGACTGGAGCAGAGCGTAGATCATGAAATAAGTACAATAATTAACATGTGTTACAAACGAGCACGGCTCTCGACCAATGGCAAACAGAAGATGCGGCCAGCACTTGTGCCATGGCTCGACCAAACAACACGGTGCTTCAAGTGTATTTATATATAAATATATATTCTGTATCTTATATCCATTGCTTTTGCCATTTATGAGTTGATATGGTTTTGTCGTAAGCAGCACTTAAGGTTTGAGTTACAAACCCTGTGCCACGGTAAACAGCACAGGGAAACTTCAGAGAGCAGAGAGTGGAGAGAGGATGAGGGAGAGAGAGAGAGAGAGAGAGGAGAGAGAGAGAGAGAGAGATCGAGAGAGCAGAGAGAGAGAGGAGGAGAGAGGAAGAGAGGAGAGAGAGGAGAGGAGAGAGAGAGAGAGAGAGAGAGAGAGAGAGAGATGCAAGAAAGAGGAGGGCAAACATAAATGAGGGGTAAGAACAAAAAAGTAAAGGGGGAAAAGCTATTGAATTAAAAAGGTTAAAACGTATACATTAAGGTAGCTGGAAGGAATGCAAGGCTCAGGGGAAAATAATTGGAAGGGAAAGAAGGAAAAAGGACAGGAATGACAATTGTTGTGAAAGGATTGGGCAAAGTTAACTAACAAAAAGTGCGATGGAGGAAGTAACACAAACAGAAACCAGTGAGAGAGAGAGAGCAGGCAGGGAGATTGCTGTTGTATTGGCTAATGAGCTGGTGATGGATAGGGTGTAGGGGTCTCCTTCGACCAGTCTCGCCGATGTGTGTGTGATGTGTGCGCTTTGCGGGTGCATGCGTGGTGTGTGTGTGTTGTTGTGTGTGTGGGACGGAGCCCTGTCTGCCCACCTGAGCCCAATAACGAGGAACGATGGGCTGCTGCAATCAAACGTGTGCTCTGTGTTACCCGCACACACATTCAACCAGCTCCCATGTCGAAGCTTCTTATACTCGGCTCCCACGGTAAAGGAATAGAACGGGATTTTCTTTTTCTTTCCCAATAAATTTAATATTACGAAAGGTTACTTTTATTGCTGGTGAAAATTGTCCCATTGTGGATTAAGACGGCCCAGCAGGGGCCATTCTTTAGCCCCACACACACCCTTAACCTAGTAGACAGTGACTGAATGAAGAGGGCAGTGGGGCAGGACACCCCCAACACACTTTTAATGCATCATTGAACATCCCAGGTAGGGCTATGTGTATGTGTTGATTAAACCTGACCAAGCAGCAGTCACTCTACCATGATCCAGAGAGAGAGAGAGCGAGAGCTTTTAAAGCCTTTCAAAGACTGATGCTATAGACCTGCTTCAGCAGCCCGCTGTACTACGTGGAACCCAAGCAGCAACAAGTGGTCTTCCTCTCCACCTCTCTTCCTGCTGCTCTTGACACTGTCACTCTCAGGCCCACACACATTTACCTACATTATCTTCCCACGTTAAAGGGAAGAGGACCAACCCTAACCGTAGCAGATCAATGCAGTATCCCAGAGGCACCGAGGAGCATCACATGGATCGGTCTGTCCCAAACCTTCTCTAACACCCTTTTTGTTGAGCGTCTTCTACTTACTTATTGCAGAATATCTTTAGTTCAACCTCTCAGATGTGAGAGGATGAGTTTATGTTTTAAAACCTGTTTCCCTGGAAAGGGCTTTCCCCTGTAAAGCACTTTATACTTCTGTCTGGCACGAAAGGTTTTTAATTCCCAGCCACAAAACACGTCTCTTGTTTTAGAAAAATTATTTGTGTTGTGGCTTTACCGGCATCAGATGTTTTTTTTACTGCGGGACATTCCTCCGATACCGATACATATTGTGGCAGTATCTGTATTGTAACGATGCTTGCCAATTATTCTGCCTTTAAAAATCCCGCTTATAAGCGACTCGGTGCCTGGGGGGAATAGTGCAGCGTTGCCGGGCTGAGGAGGGACCCACGCATGCACACACGCTCCCACCACTAATTGGCTGTTAATGATGCAGTGGTTGGAAGTCGAGAGAAAAAACCCAATAGCTACAGAGGGCAGCGCGCCTCTGCTCCCTGACAGTGTGGTGTGTGGTGTGTGTGTGTGTGTGTGTGTGTGTGTGTGTGTGTTGTGTGTGTGTGTGTGTGTGTGTGTGTGTGTGTGTGTGTGTGTGTGTGTGTGTGTGTGTGAGCTCCATCTATTATCAGCTCAATAAGAGAGTCTGTCCCTAAACACTGTTCAAGGGGCCGATTCCAGGCGGTTCCATCTCTTAGAGGGAGGAGTGTAATTGTACACATAATGAGGGGGAATTACATCTCGCTGTGGTGTTAATGGCGATAAGAATTGAAGAAGGTTGTTTTTTTCAACCACCTTTGCATTGTTCCTACTACTTTGGAGTTGAAGTGCAATCTCACGGGTGCCTCATCAAGCAGTCGTTATAATGACATCTGAGATACACAGCTTATTATACATCACGCTTGTGATTTGAATGCATGGCGGGAAAGTAGCCTAGTTTTGAACATACATACTGCTGCAGATGCAAGGGCTTTCATCAGTGGGCCATAGGCTCCCTCATTGTGTTAAAGCATTCAACGATAGACAGTGACTTAACTGACATAGCTTGCGTCACATGCAAATCTTTATGGGCTCTTCGAAATTGTCCCTTTAAGGGGCTTTTAACCTGGGGTGCGACCAGGGAGTCATATCAAAGATAGGATGGTTACGAGAGATAAGAAGAAGAAGCAGACGGATGGAAAGACAGAGAAGATCACAACATTCCACAGAGGAAGCAATGAATAAAAGATAATGTAACGTGGCGGAAGAGTGGGGGGTGGGGGGTGGGGGCGTGGGCCTGAACGCATGTTAATGTGCACAGTCTACGTGGCTGAGCAGACAGGTTTGGCTTGTTGTCAGTAACACCAGCACGCCGATTCCTCTGTCAGTAAAACAAGTGCCCAATGAAATATGCATGGGAAATAAAAATACGCACACACACACACACACACACACACACACACACACACACACACACACACACACACACACACACACACACACACACACACACACACACACACACACACACACACACACACACACACAGAATAAGTTTGTTCATCATCCGCAGGTTATCCTAATGTACAGGAACTGCCTGTATGGACGATCAGATCAGAGATAGATTTCTGTGTGAAGGTCTGATCATAAGGTGCCTGCTTTGCTTACCAGATATATTATGCATTCATAACCCCGACACAAAAATATATTTCTTGACTGAAACTTGGAATGTCTTTCCAAATTTGCTAAATGGGTATCAAAACAGTCGATCAAAACAACACTATGCTGTTGGATGCTGTCGGGTCTGCTAGATACGTTGTTATCATTCGCCCATCACGCACAGTATTGCATCACACAGCCTTCGTCGAGATCAAGCTCATAAATGAAGCACCCATTAGGGTGCAGGCAGACGTTGGTGAGCCAGATGGGCTTTGTCTGCCACTGGTGTGTGTGAGCGGCGTCTGCACAGAGAGGGAGAGGGAGTGTGAGAGAGGTGAAGGACATTTAGTCAGGTGAGAACAAAAGCTGTGACGCCACAGAGGAGGATCTCCGTCGGACGAATCTGTTATCACCTGTCTGATGACAGACCCTGCCAAAAGCGCACACACACACACACATTCACACACACGCTGACACGCACACATCACTATGTCACACTTAATCTTCACTCATTTCTTTCCTTTCACACACACACACAAGCAAGCAAGCAACTCGAATACCTTCATTAAAGGAGAATCTAACAAAGTACACAAAGTTTTCCAAAGGGCTTTAAGAGTAGACTAACATATTATAGACTTTATTTTCATATATATAGACATATTAGACGAGCATTTAATATTTTGCCTGAAATGTTAGATATTTATATAAAACCCCAATTGATCAAGCCAAGAGAAGTTCCTAACATGATCTATTAACTTGCTCAGAAAATAATTTGGCAAGCTCTCAGACAGCATGAGTTTGAGAGCTGGTGTTACTTGAAGTAATGATCGTGGGGGCGGGGGGGGGGGGGGATGGATTATCCGACTCAAGGTTTGACACGAGAGACAGAAGCGAACCCGGGGGCTAGCCCGTGGGGGGGGGGGGGGGGGCCCAAGGCATCCAAGGCCCCAGACGTTGCGTCCGGAGCTGACAGCGGGAGAACCGAAAAAAAAAAAAGACCCTGACTAGGATAAGGGTTTGTGTCGTCGTGCGTGTGCCGGGAGCGGCCGCGCTCAGGGGGCCGCCCTCAGGGGGGGCGCACGGCGGAGCGCCCGGGAGTGATTCATCACGGAGAGAGACGCCGGCCTTCTATTGGCAGCCTCAAGTGACCGGGCTGGGGGCCGCCGTATCGAGTCGCACGCCGCGCTCTTCATCATCGCACCTGGACAGCTGCTGAAGAGGCAGATATGACGATGACGGATCGGCTTTCGGAAATCTAAAGATCGATGGCTGCTCATAGCGGCGCTGTCTTCGTCGAGGTACAGGGCGACGGGAGGGGCCGACGTTTGCATATTAACACGTACTGAATGGATGTCACATATCCGTTGGATCACCGTGCACTGTCACGTGCAATGAATAATAACTACGGCATTATGGAATTGTGATCATCAATTGGTGGTTTAAAGTTATTTTAGAACAGGTAGGGGCTGTTATCGATTTCACAAAATGTACACATTTATTGAAATCAAGTCATGATTCTTCCACCAAGCAATATAGTTCCAAAAAAGAGCAAGGTGGTTGCCAAGCAACATAGGCTAGCATACTTTCAGATTGGCATCGCATTAAGACTAAAAATGAATTGTCATGCAGCCACAGGCAGTTTTGTAGAGCATCGGCTTTGAGCCAATCAGAATGGCGGAACAGAACTATCCGTTTTTACAATGTGTAAAACGAATGTGTGCAGTGAAGGAGAGACTCAGAGCTTGTAAGAGAGCTGCCTCCTCCAAGACCTCCCTTCACGTCGTCCACCACCTTCTCCTGGGCGGTGTTCAACTGCCAACCTCCACCTCCCCGGGGAGTCTGCAGACCGCAGTGTGAGTTTCGGGGGGGGCTGGCGCGCGGTGGCGCTTCCATGCAACAATATGGTTATTACGAACGAGAGAGGAGGCTTCTGCAGAACGAGCGCCTGTAAAGGCAATTAAGTGTATGGGGGGGAAAAAAAACAAAAAAAGGAACTAAAGAATGGCAGCTATAAACGTGAACCGAGACAGACACAAACGGTGTGAAACGGTGCCCTGCAGGGAGCGGCTTCGACCGGCTCGGTCGGGATGAGGAAGCGGCAAGCATAAATTTCCGAAGGCTTGAGGAGAAGGAGGGTGGGGTAGGGAGGGGGGGGGGGCTGGGGTAGGGGAAGAGACAGAATCACTCCTGAGACGGGCTTGTACGCAATCGGCAATAACGTTGAGACATGTTCTTCTCCGATGCACGCATATGCGCGCACACGCGCTCACACACACACACACCACACACACACACACACACACACACACACACACACACACACACACACACACACACACACACACACACACACACACACACACACACACACACACACACACACACAGCGGATCAGTTCCAGAGTGTGCCTTTTTGGAGCTCAGTGGCAGGGTGAAACCCTTTTCGGGGGAAAAGACGGATTTACGTTCGTTCCTCAAAAGACAAGCCGGGGCGATAGCAGCGCTCCGTCATTAAAGTACAACAGACCCCTGCTGGCGTTCCCCTCCTGTGCCGCCATCACACCTCCAGCGGTGCAGATATTAGATGAAACATGAGACATAAGGTTGTTTGTGGGGTTGTGTTTGTGGATGATGGCTGGATGATTTAGGCAGCCACACCTGGCTGAGTGTGATTGGACTCTGGGGCTTGGTGGGGCTGTACACCTGTTGCACATTGGGTTATCAGTGTGCACAAGTTGAACCACCTATCACCACACACACACACACACACACACACACACACACACACACACACACACACACACACACACACACACACACACACACACACACACACACACACACACCACACACACACACACACACACACACACACACACACAGGGTGAGATCTCTTGCATGCCAGCATGGAGCATCAGGCCGTGTATCGTTACCTACAAACTTAACAACAAACCGGATTCAAAATCCCCCCCCTGCGTCCCGTGTCCCCAGACTCCACCTAAGTCCCCTAGGTGGAGTGTGGCAGCCCCTTAGGTGGCGTTTAACAAAGGACATTGCTACATTGTTCTTTTACAAAGAAGCTGGGGAGGATTACAAAACTGCACTCCTAAATTACTTATGTTAAAATTCTGTCCTCTTTAGTCAGAGAGGCACAATTAATTTTAACGATAACCTAATTATAAAAGGTAATATATTTTATGATGTGAAGACCCTTATCATTGCGTAATTGTTCAACCTAATTGTGGCACTCCTTATGGTTAAACAACCTCACTGAAGATTAAACTGGGTTTGTGTGTCAGGCCCGCTAATATCCCCTTTTGAAAAGGGCTAGGAAGCACTATTCTGGTTCATAGTGAAATCATCTCTTCGTAGACAGTAGGTCTCGTTCAACGGTGAAACCGCCCGAGATTACACTTGCAGGAGGTCTTGTATGAGTTTTCATTCCCTTCACTTCATGCACATCAGGAAGATAAAGGTCCACCGTGTAAAATGTAGGAGCAGCTAGCAGTGAGGTTGCAGATTACAAGCAACGAAATCCCCCTCAGCAATACCTTTCCAATGACTATGAGGCCTGGAATGGCCTGTATTGTGTACCATCAGACACTTCCAATGATGTCATCGTCGACAACAGCATCGAGTAGCCAAGTGTCGAGTCGTTCCGTGACAGATATATGTATTGTATTTAGTCTGAGGTCTGGATTAACTATAGCTCATAGTTTACGAATAAAAGTATTTTTTGTTGAACGGTATTGCTTGTTCCGATTTATTTTTTTCAATATCCAAGTCAATATAATAATTACAAATTATGGAACTTTAGATACACAAATTGCCATTGGCTGCACTACTTTACACACTATCACACAAAAAGTGTCTGATCTCTACTGTAGAAACATGGCGGTGCAACATGGCAACGCCATGTCGCACTGCCAGATTGCACCACCATGTTTCTACCCTTTATAGATCGAAAGGGCTCATTCTAAGGTAACAAAAAACACAACAATTCTTATTTCCCTGGAATTATACCCTACTAGAAACGTACTAATGAATATTAGATTCCATTTCCGCCGAGTCCGTTCCGCTATTTGCGTCTAAATATTCGACACCGTGCACCTTTAAGGCCAGTGAACCAAAGGAGGGGGGGATTCTTTACTTACTACTTGTAGGTCTCGGAGCGGACATACTCGAAGACATGCGAGATGCCCAGCTGGAACTGGTCGGCGATGGGGGTGACCCAGGGGTTGTGATCGGCCTTGAAGACCTGCTTGGGGCCGGTCAGATCCAGGTTGCCTGGAGGGAGGGGGGGGGAAGAGTGTTAGTACAGATAGCTACAGTCAAAGAGTCTCTACAGGAGTCACAAGGACAGAAACTAAAAGAAAGTGGTGCTGTGTAGATGGACTGCATGAAAGGAGCAAGGAGCATGAGGGTGGAACTGGGAAGGGATGTTTTTACACCTCACCAAACATTCAGAAGAAGTGAGACTAAGAAAAGTCACAGGGTTAGATGTGTGTGTGTGTGTGTGTGTGGGCCTGTGTGTGTATTTGAGATGAAAAGGTTAGCGATAGGGCTGGGGGGAGGGGGGGGGGGGGTGTAGGGGAGATGAGGAGGGAGGCAGAGCGATAGAGTGAGAGCACCCCATGTGGTCATCAGGCCCCCCCATGTCAGGCTTCGCAGGTCAAAGCGCTGCTGCAATTGATGCTAGGCACCTTGGGGCTAATTAACTAGCCTCTTATTAGCCTAACAGAGCATGGCTTGTCATGCAGTAGGCGGGGGGGAGGGGGGGGCTCAAGATAAAGTTTTAGACGGGCCAAGTGTTAGAACAAGAATACCCCCGCCACCCCAATCGACCTTACATGGCTGACACACCGATATCATGCCAAACACACACACACACACACACACACACACACACACACACACACACACACACACACACACACACACACACACACACACACACACACACACACACACACACACACACACACACACACACAATTATTGATGGGCTAATAAACCGTTATGAAGCACCGTTCTAATTTGGATCTCGGTTCTTGCTCCTCTTGAGAATTGTGACACTTACACAGACAGCTACTGATGCATCTTGTGACCTGTTCTTATTCAGATAATCTTTTAATTAAAGTTGTATCCCTCTTCTAACATTTATCTCAGCCACTTGGTGTAGTACTGGTCCAACCAGACCCTGGTTTGTATACTAGTGTCTGAACAACACCAAGCTAATGCCAAGAGCCCACCTGTCAAAAAACAACATTTCCTTCGCTTGTTTAACAAATCCTCTTTTGCAGTTGCAGATCTCTCCTTCAAAATGTGTGTGAGCAAGTGTTTGAATGTGTGCGCGCATTTGTGTGCCTTTTTGTGTTTGTGAGCATGTGTGTGTGTGCGCCTGTGAATGTGTCCACGCATATGTGTGTGTGTGTGGGTGCGTGTTTATGCGCCTGTGGGTGTGCCAAGCATCTGTTTTTGTGTGTGTGCTTGGCGTGCCTGCGTGCGTGTCTCCTTCACTTTTCCCTTTACTCCTCCCTTCTCCCAGCAACCCTTTCCCTCTCTCTCTCTCTGGGCTGTTGTCTCTTGCTCTCTTTCTAACAAGGCTGGAGCGGAGCAAAGGGCTTATGGATCCGTGACAGTGTGGATTCTAATAAGCCTCTCTCTCTCTGTCTCTCTCTCTCTCTCTCTCTGTCTGTCTCTCTCTCTGTCTCTCTCTCTCTCTCTCTCTCTCTCTCTCTCTCTCTATCATTTAACCCCCCCTCCCCTCACTGTGCTCTGCTTATTCTTTGCATTTTTGCATTTTTTCCTCTGTTCAATATCTCTTTTATCCATGCACTAAACAAAAAGGCACAAATAGCCAGCCGGCTAGTTTCAGTCAATATGCCTATGGCCTGACGGACCCCGATTGGAGACAGGGGGAAATGATTAAAAGATACGTAGCGACAGGCAGACAGACAGCATGACAGACAAAGTGACATAAAGACATTCGCTACGAGCAGAAAGAAAGAAAGCAGAACGACAGATAGAGCGACATGGAGGGTGACAGACAGACAGAAGCAGTTGACTGAGTGGCAGTCAGCTTACAGATTCACTGGAATCACTTTTTCTATACTTTTTGCCATCAACAGAGTGTGTGTGTGTGTGTGTGTGTGTGTGTGTGTGTGTGTGTGTGTGTGTGTGTGTGTGTGTGTGTGTGTGTGTGTGTGTGTGTGTGTGTGTGTGGAGAGAGTAAGAGAGTGAGCAGGCTGTCAAGTGTGCGCTGGGATCCCTGGTGCCCTCTGTGAAGGGGTGAGTGGGGCTCTGTAAAGTGTTCAGTCTGGGGCTCTCAGTTTCTCTCCCTCTCTCTGCCTTTTCCCTCTCTCTCTCTCTTTCAGCCTCTGTCTGCAAACTACAAAAAAGTCATGCGAGTTCCACATCTCAACGTTCGTCATTCCCCCATGACTCAAATCTCCAGATGACGGAGTTGGCTGATTAAAAGGCTGGGTAAAATGGGACTTATTTGGGAGTTAGTGATTCGTTTTGGCAGACTATAGCAACACTAGAGAGTGGATCACATTCTGGTATTTCATCAATTAAATTTCATTGTAATTTTGTTGCGTTTTCTCTCAGAAGCCCTGTCATGTGTATTGTATTGCATGATGTCATGTATTTAAGTGCCGCACTAATTGAACTCCAAAAGTTTGCCTCTGCAGTGTCTGAGGAAACACGTCATCCATAGCAACATCCAACGAAAGGCTTTAAAGTAAAACCAAACACTGTGTTTAAGATAATCTACGGACATCATCAATCATTTAGGGGTGGGGCTTTTTTGATTTAGGGGCGGGGCTTTCTTGTCGTCCAATATCCTGCACAAGACACACCCACCATCAGATTTTGGGGGGGTACGTACAGCCATAATGTTTAACCCAAAACGCCCAGAAACGGCAAAAGCATGTAACCTACTACATCAACTTTCCTCTTAAACAAGTTATAAACCAAGGTTTGGTGTACGTGCTGCAAGAAACACCACCTGACCGGACCGAAATGACAGCATATCACTCTGTGGCAGCAGTACCATTGCAGCTGTGTGTTCAGTGCATTGCACAGGTGTATAAGGTTCCAGCTGTGTGTTCAGTGATGTGTACAGGTGTATTAGTATCCAGGTGTGTGCTCGGTACTGCGTTCAGTGCTGTGTACAGGTGTATAAGTGTCCAGGTGTGTGCTCGGTACTGTGTTCAGTGCCGTGTACATGTGTATACGTAGGGTTCCAGGTGTGTGTTCAGTGCTGTGTACAGGTGTATATGTAAGGGTCCAGGTGTGCAGGTGTGGGCTGAGTACCGAGCTCCGGGGGCAGCACTGTGAGCCTGTTGCCCTGGATGTGGAGCTCCTTGAGCTGGGCCAGGTCCCCGATCTCCTTGGGCAGCGAGATCAGATCGTTATCTCTGAGACTCAACTAGGGGGAGAGAGACACAGACAGAAAGACACAGAGAGAGAGAGAGAGAGAGGAAGACGGGGAGAGGAAGACCGAGAGAGAGTGAGAGAGACAGAGAGAGATAGAGAGAGAGAGGGAGAGGGATCAAGTTAGATAGGGCCAGAGACAAGAAAAGCTGAATTTGGGGAAAGAAATGTATCGCACATGAAGACAATAAAACCACAGAATAACAGCACCCATTGCAATATGTCTCATTTGTCCTTATGGGGCCTAGGTTACGTTTATTATGGATTTTACAGTTCTACAAATGTATTTATTTATTTTCGCCAAGTATTGGAGCATCAATTACAAAAAAACAATGGCATTGTGATGTACGAGCCCTATGGAGCCTGAGGAAGACATAGAGACGAGGGACGGAGAGACGCGACAGCAACGCGTTTTCGTTTGCTTTACTCACAATCTGGAGCTTGCTCAGCTTGCTGATATCCGGGGGCAGCGCTTCAAAGTCGTTGTCGCTGAGATAGAGCGCACGGAGAGTGGCTGAGACACACACACACACACACACACACACAACACATTCAGGACCCCTCTCCCATCTCATATGTGCTACGCTCTTCTTGATAGTCATATTCTTGTTTTTAATCACGCTTGTGTGAGGATATCCTACTTCCGCGCATATAGTAGATGTGCTACAGGGCTATGAGGAACAGGTAACAATAGATCAATGTAATTGAATAAAATACGTCTTATTAACGGCGAAGTATGCATGTTTGATAACTATGTAATACAGCCGTATTACCTAGCAACTTTTTGGGCACAAATATATGATACTATATTTAATCAATTCATTAAGTGTGTGTGTGTGTGTGTGTGTGTCTGTGTGTCTGTGTGTGTGTGTGTGTGTGTGTGTGTGTGTGTGTGTGTGCTCACTGAGGTAGAAGAAGTTCCCAGGCAGGGAGTTCTCGTTCAGGTTATTGTAGGTGAGGTCCAACACCTCCAGGGCAGGAAGGGAACCGAAGCCCCTCGGCAGCCCACTCAGACGGTTCATGCTGAGGACACACACACACACACACACACACACACACACACACACACACACACACACACACACACACACACACACACACACACACACACACACACACACACACACACACACACACACACCAGCTATTATTATTAGAAGTGTGACACTACATTTGTTCTAAACTAAAAGGTTGTTCATTTCTTCGTCCGTCCTTGGAGAATATCAGCTGCGGAAATAAACGCAGCCTTAGAAAAGAGGTTGGACAAACAGAGGCAAATTGATAATTGATTGGGCAACGGTTATTATACATAGTGTGTGTGTGTGTGTGTGTGTGTGTGTGTGTGTGTGTGTGTGTTTAATTGGCAGGTTGAAGGGGACAAACGCGATCATGTTCCACGGGCTTGTTGAATGTGCAGAAGGAGAATGAACGCCCTACCATGGCGGCGGTGTTGAATACCAGCGCGGGGCTTAGAGTATCCTATAATGAAGCCTGTTTTGTAACGACAGCCAGCGGCTGTGTGTGGATCAACTAAATGACAACGTCGGCGCCCTAATCCCACTTGACATTGACGGTGTGCCTATAGCATGTCCGCATGTTCTTTTATAATTGCTTATTATTGTATGTTGGGCCATCGATCTGAGCGAACACATGCACATGCAACCATCCCCACACACACACACACACACACACACACACACACACACACACACACACACACACACACACACACACACACACACACACACACACACACACACACACACACACACACACACACACACACACGGGTTCTAACACCGGCTGTGTTTCCAACAACCAGTGTTACTGGACGGATCTCGAGTGTACGAATCTCAAACGAAACACAAGTAGTCACTGCTGTTGTGAGGCCGGAGGACCACCTTGGTCGTTGAGGGAAGGGGGGGGGGGGGGGGGGGGGGAGGTAGATGGATGAAGGGCCGGTGTTGGCTAGCCTAAGTGCTCACAGGGGGAGGGAGGAGAGGGTTCAGACGATAAGTCATTTAACCAGGAGCCCGCAGAGAGGAAGCTCATGTCGCCAACTCTAACTGCGGGGCCCGGGAAAAGATCTTTGAGGCAGCCCATACCATGCAGTTCAAACAAAACCAACGGTGCATTTCTCACAGCCGTGTCCCTTTTTTTTTAACATACACAAAGATGGTACGCAAATATATTGCCTTGGAAGAAAGATTTGTAATATCTACAGGCTGGACCGCTTTTGCTTACATTTATCAGGTATAGTACACTGTTGAAATATTTTTTCTTTCAATGTCCGAATTTTGTGCATCCACTTTTTTTAAGAAGACTCTCATTCAGCTGTCCTGTGTCCTTCCCTCAAGAACACATGTGAACACAATTTCCTTGCCTCTACTAAAATTCGTGTTCATTTGACATAAGGAGCCATCGCCCTAATTAGCTCATCCACTCATGTTGAAACGCCTGTGATATGCCGGTTGTGAGTAATCATATACTGCATTGCCGCATGCTCGCATCAATATTTAATTGTTTGTGTTTTACTTTGTATAAACAATATGGATTTTGGGTGAGAGAAAAACATACGATTACCTACCTACCTTGAGATGGGCAAACATTTACAGAGTTAGTCTAGAATCCAGATGCCCTTTAATAATATTCCATAGCAAGCAGGGGGGGAGGGGGGGGCTGTTATCGACGGTCCAATGAAGGGCCGTTGATAACAGTCCCCCACGGATAAGAGAGTGCATCAGGTGAACAACACAGCCAGCTGACAATCTGGGCCCGACCCAGGAAGCGCTGTTTAAACCACAACCACGACTGAGAACAGGAAGGAGACAGAGTGAAGCATCCATGCGTGAATGGACACACAATCAGACTCAAGCATAAACAGTGCTATACCCTATGATACTGTAAAGTGGCAAAGAGCTGTCCTTGACCTCTGTGCAAGCACAGCTGAATTGACAAGACTTTTTAAAATGTTCCTCTCGCAGAGTGCGGACTTGCATGTGGACACACACGTATTGACACACACGCACATTGAGACACGCACAACTGCGCACGGACACAAACACGGACACGGACACAGAGACAGATACACACACACACACACACACACACACACACACACACACACACACACACACACACACACACACACACACACACACACACACACACACACACACACACACACACACACACACACACAAGGAATACATGCACAGACCAAAACACAGGATACCCGTGCACGGACACACACACCCACACACAGGCAAACAGATTCAGGCACAAACAGGTATTTTCCGGCAATGTAAAAAAGGGTGTTTGGTACACATCCTCACCCCAGGTTGAGATGCTTGAGCTTCTGTAGGCTGCTGATCTGGGTGGGCAGCTCCTCAATCTGGTTGTTGAACATGTTGAGCACCTCCAGGTTCTTCAGATCCGAGATGTTGGCTGGCACCGCTGGGGGTGCAGAAGGTGCGAGAAAGGGAAGGATGCAAAGGGAGCAAAGGTTAGAACGTGAATTGACGTATGTGTTTGGCTGCATACTTGTGAACACATATCCTTAGACATGCACTGCCTCATCATGGGCCTCTCCTCTCACTGCACACACACACACAAAATCACAGTTCGCAGTTGTCCAGCTTCTTATTAGCAGGTCACATACACACACACACACACACACACACACACACACACACACACACACACACACACACACACACACACACACACACACACACACACACACACACACACACACACACACACACACACACACACACACACACCTCCTTAACGAGCACATCATCATTAGCCCAGGGGAGGGGGGAGTATTGCCTTTGATGGCTCAATTAGTGGAAGAGGGGGGGGTGGTCTCCCTGATCAGCTGTGCCCTGACCATCGCTTTGGTTCTTCGTCTCACCTTCCATCCGCCCATCCATTATTCATTCATTATTATACCACTCCTGTTTTTGAACCCCCCCCCCCCCCCCTCCCTCCAAAAAACCCTCGAACACTCTCTTGTCAGGAGAGAGGGCGGCGGTGGAGATATTGATGGGACCGATAACAGAGAGAAAAGGATGGGCGAGAAGGGGGTGTGGGGGAAATTCTATCAGATTAGGAGGCGGATCAATGGGAGGGTGAGGCGTCTAGAGGGTGATGTGAGAAGAGTGTGTGTGTGTGTGTGTGTGTGTGTGTGTGTGTGTGTGTGTGTGTGTGTGTGTGTGTATGTTTGCGGGGGAAGGGGGACCCTGATGTGAATGTTGCAGGGAGGATGATGAGCATTGAGGCAAGGCCCACAGCATACTGATGTCCGCTCAGGATGGCTCCTCTTATCACGCAGTGTGTGCGTGCGTGCGTGCGTGCGTGCGTGCGTGCGTGCGTGTGTGTGTGTGTGTGTGTGTGTGTGTGTGTGTGTGTGTGTGTGTGTGTGTGTTATTGGTATAACCATTATTTGTGTAGTTGAAAAAACTTTGCTGTTGCTTTTTTTTAAGCTGTTGTTGTATGATTACATCCGCCCCAAACTCCAGTGCTATAGGTGACTCAGAAGCGCTCCTGATTTCAATGTGTTCCCAGTAGCGTAAGGCTGGCCTCAAAGGAACCAAATCTGACAAATGTACTTGAGTTTGCGTCATTATGTAGCCATAATAGGCTTTACAATAAGGAATAGGCTTGACAGCCATTGTAAATGTGTCAAATGCATCCTATATGGAGCCTCATGAGCATTGTGTCAGTCAGATTGAAATGAACATTTCGCCACTGAAAGTGGAAAAAAATATTATGAGTATGAATCCCTGTTTTAGCGATAGCAAAATTAACAATGGAAAAAACGACAAAGAAAGAATATTCAGTTTTAAACTGTCTACTTCCTGCCTGTCCCACCCCCCTTCTTAATTTCTTCCCCCCTCACTCTCTCCATGGTCAATGGCCTGAGGACAGACCTCTGCATCCAGAAGGGTGCTGGCATTTTACCTCGGATGTCAGAAATCAATTCTGTTCAGATGACCCCCACCACCAAACAACACAAACACGGACACCACAACCCTAGCGCCGTCCCTCCCAGTGCCTCTCTGAGGACCTGTGAATGGGCCACAATCAATGGTGGACGGATGGAGTCACTGTGTGCGTGTGTGTGTCGTGGAGAGGTCAACACAACCATGAATTTATGCGTCCCTCCTCACAATACGCTGTATCGATTTCCATACAAGCTAGGCTATCTAGTTATCCTTGTCTCTGACCCGGAATGTGTGGGTGCAAAAGGCACTGAGAGAGAGAGAGAGAGAGAGAGAGAGAGAGAGAGAGAGAGAGAGAGAGAGAGAGAGAGAGAGAGAGAGAGAGAGAGAGAGAGGAGAGAGAGAGAGAGAGAGAGAGAGAGAGAGAGAGAGAGAGAGAGAGAGAGAGAGAGAGAGAGAGAGAGAGAGAGAGAGAGAACCCCCCGTGAAAGGGTAGCAAAGGCCTGCTGACATATGGCATGTGACATTTGGCCTGTGCGTGTCTGTCCACTGCCTGGTACTGACGGTCTGCGGGATGGCCGGTAATGGGCCAGAGAGGAGCAGCGACAACATGGGAGCTTCAACCTTCTCTCTCCCCTCTCCCTCGCCCCCCCCCCCCTCGCCCAGCTCTTAATGAAAGACTTTCTAAATGTCACTGTAATTCCTGAGTACCTTTCAAAAGTTCAAAAGCCGAACACGGCTTTATAGTTCACTTCCCTCATCTCCTTTAATTAAACAAATGCAAAAGGCGAACTGGCCCGATACCTCCTTAAAATAAACATGCAGCAATCATGAATAAATGGACCAATAAAGGCTGAGATGTTTGAGTTCGACTAGATCTGCTGCATCTGAGCCATCGCATCCCGGGGGGCGGGGTAACCGTGTACGCAAGGTGATCCGTATCACTGCCAATTGGCTTATCCAAGGTGCTTCTTGATCTGGGATATAAATAGCACCAATAACGAGAGACAATAATGTGTGTAATCTCATCGTGGCTTCATCTGTGTGAGTGTCACAGCTGGATTAGGGAATAGTAGCCTGCAGGCTAAACAGGTCGATGTCTGTCTACTCTGCGCCTGACATGAAAGTTGGTATTGGATCTTTTCAAACTTGAGTGTCTTGGTGCATTTGTTAAGACCAGGTGATAACTATTTTGTATTTTATGGGATTTTTTAATGATATTTATATCCGAGAATTCCTTTCCAACATTCCAACATAGCTCAAAGATAGTTTACTGTCTCGAATAATCTGTACTGCACTCTAGTGGTATGAAACGGAAGCACACATATTACTATTTTAAACGTCTGTATCGTTTATCACAATTCTGTAGTGTAAAAAGAAGAACACGGCTTGAGCCAACTGCTTATTACTCTTAATAAATACAATGCTACTAAACAGTGCTAGATGAACCTACCTGTAATCTTGTTGTGGCTGAGAACGAGTTGAGTGATGTTGGACAAGGTGACTATAAAAAAAAAAAACAGAACACACATTAGGCACAGCCCTTCAAAGATCGATTAGGGTATGGTACCTGGTGTACACTGTTTAAAAGGTACCATGTAATACCATGGAATTACTCTAATGTAAACGTACAGTTATTACAAAAGTATTGTATTTTCTGGAGCATGTTTTGAAACATGTATCTGAAATTATTTACTGGGCACATTTTTTCTCATGAAATTCTTCGAGGCATGATTTTACTAACATTATACATTCATTAAAGATAATTAGACGTCAAATACTATCTCATTAAAAACGTAATCGTCCAATCAAAGATAGAGCTGTAATTGAAGAAGCAGGAAATGCACTGACTCTATAATACTGTTTATAGTTAAATACACAAATACCTAAATAGGGAATAGCAGTATGCAGTTAGCAGGGCATGCCAGAGCAGACGTCATCGACTGTTGCCCCGACAAAGTGAGCCACGGAGTACCCATTATTTCTCAAGCCCTTGTTCTAACTTTTTCTTCATAAAGAACAGCACATTGACAATAAAAAATCGCCGGTGATATGGCGGTGAAATGAAAACTTACACAGTGATGGGACGTCCAGCATGTTAGAAATCCCTCTGTCACACATATCCACCTCGGGAAGGTTCTTATCCCGACTCTCCTCCACTATCTTCTTCAGCGATTTAGACATTTTCTGGGATAATCGGCGAACAATGAGTGAAATATAAGTGTTATTTAAAGCCAAGAAGCAATGGCGCACTATTGCGTTACATGTGAGTAATTTACACCAGAAAGAGAGTGTGTTATGAGAAAGCGCCCTTAGGAAGTTATGTTCAGGATAACATAAATGTGTTGCATCCTTAACCGTACTTCCTTAAAGCGAGCTTTCAGAGGTTGTTATTATCATTCGTGTCAACGACACGGCTTACCGTTTCAAATGTAGTGGGAAGTGCTTTTGGTTTCTGATGTTACCAAATAGTAGAGTAATAATAGTATTTTATTTCCTAAACAGAGGACTCCAATACGTAGGCACGCCCAACCGGAAGTAGATCTGCAGGCTATGAAATTCTCTGAATTCCATAAAAGGGCACTTCCTGGAGGGATCCCCCCCAACAGGTCTGCCTCATAGACATGTACAGGCGCCGCATTGACCAATTTTGTGGTACGTAAACTTCGCCGCCATATTGGGGAGGCCGATGCTGGCCGGTAAACTAATAAAAGTAAACGAGGGAGCTGCAGTTTTATGCATAAAACGGCATAGAACGTTTACATTTCTGCTTGGATTTCAATTAATCGTTTTATATTCATATTTAATTATATTATATCTATTTTATAAAAATATAAATAACATTTCCAAAAATATTTATAGCCAGGCCTAGGTATTTACTGCAGCCAGCAACCGTATGCTAATAATGATTGGATGATGATTTATGTATAATAATGAAGGCATAGTAACTTTGCTGTAGTAGTCCTAAAGTTATTTTGGATGTATTTGACCGTACACACGTCTTTATAAGTGTTCTAATTTACATTTCATATTTGCACACAGATTATGAATAAAGCGCTCATCTTTTGCCATAGACCACAAGAAGTAGCTGTGCTGACAAATATTTTCCAGAACTAAAAATGAATGAAAGCTGATTTAAATTAATTTATTTTACTTCAAACGGAAGGCTTCTGATATTTAACTGTGCTGATATGGAGGTCAAGATCATTCCAGCTAATTTTTAATCATTTGATGAGGGACAACTCACAAACGTTATTACTCTGTAAGGGGGCCAGAAAATCGAACTTTCCACATCACATTATCTTTCTTGTTTATCCTTTGTTATGGAGACCACATGCTGGCATCAGGGGACAGTTATTAACAAAAATGCCATGAGGCAAACAAAACACAATTTTAACAGTCAACTGGACATGGAAGGATTTGCCAATACAAGGATATTCTGTCGCACGTATAAAGAAAATAAAAAAAAGATAAACACAGATTAATTAAAGTGAATTATACATAAAAATATAGTATAATAATGTGTCTTTCAACTCTCTCTCTCTCTCTCTCTCTCTCTCTCTCTCTCTCTCTCTCTCTCTCTCTCTCTCTCTCTCTCTCTCTCTCTCTCTCTCTCTCTCTCTCTCTCTCTCACACACACTCACACTTCCCTTACTTACCCTCTGTGGACAACACATGTTCCCTTGCCTCCTCTAGCTCCTGCAGAAGCAGCAGTAGAATGCACTGGCGTGGCCTCTGAGCCTTGCTGTTGTCCTTCTCCCACTCTTTCTGGACCCTCTTCTTCAGCGTCTCCGTATGGGCTCCAATAGCCACCGTAACATATAGGAGGTATGCATAAGATGGCAGGAGGTGCCACACCTCCTCCGCTGTCCTGACACAACACCCACCTTCCCCCAGTGCAGTCCAGTCCAGTCCATCCAAGCCCAGCCCAGTCCAGCCCAGTCCAGCCAAGCCCAGGCCAGCCCTGTCCTGGGAGTAAGATCTGAAGAGATAGGGGTGGGTTCTGTGATAGGGCCAGATGTGGTTTAAGGCCGAACTAGATGGCTAGAGTGAGTGTGAGTGTGTGTGCTTGTGTGTTTGCGTGTTTGTGCATAGCCGTGTGCATGTTTTCTTCTCTCAGTTTCTCCGACTTTTGCAAAGTTGTTGATTTATTTGCTTATTTTGAAGCCAACATGGATGCACTGCTCCTCTATCTTTAGCCCTAACGTATTTGCAGAACTGTGAGAGGCACCAAGGGTTAACCTCATGAATCCCTGCTCACTGCGATTGTGTTCATATGTGTGTGGTGCGTGTGCACCCATGTGTTAATTTGTCAGCATAAAAGTAACACCTGTTTTTTCGTGCAGGGAATTTGATTTCCAAATCCTTCGAACATACATTTTACACATATTCATTATAAGTGTGTTCTTATGGAATAACGTTTCATCTGTAAAGTAAGGTCCCTCATCTATGTTTAGATTTTTCAAACGATCATCCGGTTTTGGTCAAAACGACATTGACATCTAGCCAATCCTAATCCTAATCAAAATCCTGGTTTTGCCTGCATTGTTTATAAAATATAACTAATGGGTTTTAATATAACTAAGGGGACACGTAAATGTCCCCTTTCTGAAGCAGAAAAAACCGTCACAATACAACTTGTGAGAAGTAGGGTACATGGGAGTATGCAAGGCTTATATCAGGAGGAACATGCAGTCATGCATACTGTATAATAGCTCATACATAACATACAGATTTCTGTAGATCGTAACACATACACGCATACATGCACAGAAGTACAGTTATGTGCGCAGATAGACCTCCCCCCCCCCCCCCACACTGTGTGTGTGTGTGTGTGTGTGTGTGGGGGGGGGGGGGGGTCCATAAAAATAATCGCTTATTATCGGGACAACTAATCAGATATGAGTTATGTGAAAGCAACTTTAAATAATGTTCTCTTGATTAAAAGGAAAATACTTGGAGCCTGCTATGCAAAAACACACACATGTGGCATGTGCACCCACACGTACACACTCGCACTTCTCTCTCCCTTCAAACACATGTATTCACACGTTCTCTTTCTCTCTCTCATTAGAGAGACATTTAAGGTGTTTATTTTTTCAGTCTGATTCTCCCACCTAAGTCATTAGGACTCCTTCCCACTTCCCCAGCACATTTACACTCTCCCATGACATCTGACCTCTTTACATTCTACAGTGCGGCTCTCGTGTAACAACCGTGTGTGTGTATTTGTGTTTGTGCCTGTGTGTCCTAATGATGTCTAAAGAACCTTTGTAACTACGTTGATGCTCTAAGAAGCTACAAAGCCGATAAGTGAAACAACATGTCCAGGAGTTGTGCAGACTGAAAGGAATTGTTTAAACATGGTCCTGGTATTTGTGTTCACATATTTCTGTTCAACTTTATATTTTCAAGGCATAGAGAATGGGATCTAATTTTGCCCGGTATGGAGAAGCTGTTAGACCTCTGAACCAAGCTGTAAAACAGCAACTAATACATTAGTTTGTAGTAATTACATGCAGCGGCAGTCAAAGTTAAACGTTTGGTTAGCTTTTTGGCTCATAGGAAAATTGTATAAGATTAAACTTTATTATTCGCAGGAAATTTAGGAGATGTGATAGTAGGCTCCATTTAAAAAATACTAATAATAGGCTTAAGTAGGATTAGAGCTTCTGCAAAAACATCTTAAGAATTGTTACTCATGCAGACCAGACCTGTGGAAAACGTATTTTGGTTGACCTTATTTGAATTCAACATGTTTGCCCATAGTGGAAAACTACCCATAAATAATTACCTAAATTGCTAGTTGGTAATACAAAATTATATTAACTTATATATCTTTCAAAATGCATGCTTGGCTATACTCTGCCAGTATTCGGTAATACCCTAATCAATATGATCAAGTTTAATACTCAATATTTAAATTGATCTCTTTCTGTCTACTGTGACTGGTGTTCTCCGGGTAGCAATGCATTCTGGGAATGACACTTGCCTCAAGCAGTTGAGTGTCTTATATGAAAGAGCACTTCTTAGGTCAGCCTAATCATACACTGCTCCACACGGTTGACCAAAAACAAGGAGAAAAAGGAATTTAGGCTACTTCATTTAATCTTCAAAGTGACTGCTCGGGTATAAACATTATAGACATTCCTTTGGAAAATGGGCTCCAGTCAGTGAGTTTTCCGCAAATCAGATTTTTGCCATTCATTACTGAGACGAGGAGCACAAGAGAAACAATTACCTCACAACAAAAGTCTCCTTTTATTAAGGTCATCACAAATTCCTCTTCCAAAATTCATGTATTTCCTATTAGCACAAAGATTTATACAAAAACTGATTAAAAAAATACAGCTGTTCATTAAACTATTTTCTGATGACGTTGATTTAAAAAAAATATTTATTTACATTGATTTTGAAGCAGAACAACTGCAACAAATGTGTTTGTTTTTTCACAGAGATTAATTAAACTGTAAACAGCTCTGTGTGTGTGTGTGCACGTGTGTGCGTGCGTGCGCGTGTGTGTGTGTATCATGAATTCTCCTCTCAGCTGCTCCAAGTGAGTCGGAATCCCGAGGGCAGGACGCTGGACTGCGCCTGGAACACGATGTAGACGAGATGGGAGGAAGCGGTGAACGGAGCGATGTTGGTCTCCTGAGGAGGAAGACAGGGGACAGACTCTTTACTGTGGAGCACACGTAGGTTCCACTAAACACACCCAAAGCTCTCTGAACAACGTGGGACTTTTTTACTGAAGAAGTCTGGAATGTATTTCAGAAGCAGCCAAATACTAGTCTTGCAAATCCGACTTTTCAAAGTTCGGAGATTAGCCAAACATGAACAAAAGCGGAATCTCGCGACCACAGAACTCGGTTTGGGGAGGTCTCTCAGCCCATCAGAAACACCAAACACGATTACCAGTGTTTGACGGCTGCACTGGTAAATACCGCCAGTTCCCTTGTAAGATGAAATTCAGAACTGAGGGCCTCACACTCTGTCACATTTCACCGAAACAGCATCCTAAAACAGCCCTCTTCAGTTCAGTGTTCTCCTAATACACAGTGTCTCTGTGAGGAGCTAGTCCACTCACCCGTCCGCAGTAGGGGCCCACGGGGGCCGTCGTGCTGTCCGGGCCGTCGTAGAGCTTCAGGAAGTTGTTCTGGCAGTCTCCGGGGTCGTCGATGCTGAGCTGGGCGAAGGTGACGGTGACCACGCGGCCCCGGGGAGCCCGGATGCCCCACTCGCAGTGCGTCCCGTTGGGATAGGTTCCCGGGTAGTTGGGGCTGGCCACCGAGCCGTGGTCTCCGTACAGAGTGCCGCCGCAACCTGCCCAGAGACAGGCCAGGTATGTGTGACGCAAGTCTTGATTGGCTTATTATTCGGTCGATGGCCTTCACGCAACCTTCCTTTCACTTTTAGTGTGCTGTCAGTACCAAAAGCCCAGAGCACTCAAACCAAAAAACATTTATATGGATCAGCATTAACAAGACCAAGGTCTAGGGAAGGACTACCAGTGAGCTTACCTGTGGGTACCTTTGTTAATACAAAAAATAATCTATCCGTCTCAGACCATAATAATAAATACAAACGCAGCAGTGTTCATGGCCAAAAGATTCGCTCGGTGTTGCTCAGACATCCGGATGTGAACTCATTAAGCCACATTCATGTCATATATTGTTGGTAAATGTATAAAATATCACAAAAGACGGCGCCACCTTGCGGGGAGGAGGTCCACGTGGCCTCGAAGCCGTCCCGCACGTTGTTGAAGTCACTCTTGAAGCGCAGGTAGAGCGCGTTGGTGCCGGGGAACACAGGGGCGGGCAGCCCGGAGCCGCAGAACCTCCCTAAGAGAGGGCTGGTGGCCGTGGAGCCGTTACGGACCTTACCCAGACATCAGAGCAGAACCACAAGACACAGTGAGGGAAATACTTCTCAAGACGCTGTGTTTGTGTGTGTGGGTGTTGGTGGGTGCACGTTGGGTGGGTGTGTGTGTGTGTGTTTGTGTGAGTGGAGTGGTGACGGCACACCACATCCACCACCAGTGGAGAGGTGAGTAATGATGCTGTACAATTAGACACCAGGGGAGGTTTAGGGGAGACCACGTTGGTACAAAGATCCCGGTTTGGGAATTGGACCAGGACACCGGGTTTAGCACCCCTAGTCTTAATGACGGGTGCCATGGGATCTTTAGTGACCCCAGGGAGGTCAGGACCTTGTTTCTCCTAGCCACCTTCATAAACCGTGAATCATCATGTTGTTGCCACGGCGACGTTTGTGCGCGTACAGTCGCCACTGGGGCCAGCTCACCTCCAGGTAGTCGTAGGCGCAGAGGGAGTGTCCCTCTATGTCGAAGCTGTTGAAGAACAGGGAGATGGAGCTGCCCTGCGGAGCCATGAGCACCACGGTGCAGTCGGTGTTGAGAGGGTAGACGTCGGGCCAGCCAGGGCTCTTCAGGTAGCCGTAGGCCTGCTGGTAGGTGCGGCTGCAGCCTAGGGGAGGGGAGGGGGAATACAGTGTGCTGTCTCTATCGGGTAGCAGCGAGGAGTTACACACACACAGAGGTATACAAGAGCTCACCTTACGAATTTTGATCTGCACAACTTTAGTACAACAAATGTATTCACTTATTGTGCTTGCAGATCTACTAATCATACTGTGTATATGCCTATACTTATTTTGTAGATTTATCATTATTCTAATCTTATGCGCATGCGTATTCTTGCATACTCTAGTATTTTCAATAATTCCAACACGGTATGTTAGGTGAGGGATGCTAAAGGTTCAGATATGCAACAAGGAAACCCCTGGCAACTCATAACCAATCAGATAACAAAAGAAGTACCAACTCGATATCTTGACATGATACTAATACTGTCCCCTCTGAATCTTAAGCATTGTAAACCTGCGTTTTACTCGTGGCTGATGTCATCGTTTCTAATAGTACTTAGCACCCCGCCTACCTGCCACCTGATAGGTCAAGCTCATGCCGTTTCCTGGCATAAAGGTGTCAGACTTGAAATGCAGACTTATGGTCCTTCCGTAGCTGTAGAAGTCCGGTACCGGGCTTTCACCGGCGCAGAACTTATGGGACTGTCCGTAGTCTCCCTGGAGAGAGAGAGAGAGAGAGACAGAATTCGTCAGAATATAAATCGTAATTTAACTCATTGTTCTTTGAATCAAATGAAATCTGGTCAGATTTCGTATTAAAAAGAGGAGGAGGAGAATGACAATGATGATACTTCCACCGTGTCTTTACTTGCCTCACTTTAGTTCACTGCATACTTTTTATTTGAATGAAGTCTAATGTTTCCCAGATAGAAAGGCCCGAGCCCGTGCGCCGCTCACCACCGGCCAGTCCTTCATCTCCAGGTAGTTGCTGGAGCAGCTCTGGCCCGGCTGCAGGGTCCAGGTCTGGACGGACAGCTTGACCGACTCCTGGGGCGGGGCGTCGAGGATCCAGCGGCAGGAGGTCTGCGCCGGGTACGCGTTGGGGAAGAACGGCGAGGTGATGGTCTGGATCGCCGTGGTGGCGTTCAGCGTGCCGCCGCATAACACTGTGTATGGGGAGGCATTGGGGTACCTCCATCATTTCCTTTTTAGAGTATTATGGATGTCTAAAAGTACACGTATGTTTGAGTATTTAACACTGCTGGCCATTGATGCACCCTAAAAAAAACATCATTGAGGTTCCCAGCAAATGTGGGTATGGGCAGGTTGGGTATGATGCTAAGAGATACTGATTGATGCATGAGCTGTCATCTGCGATTTCAAGTCTAGAGTGAAGAGCACTCGATTTCTGGACATGCAGGCACCAAAAGGTCACCCAAAATGACCTTTGTTATGGAGCCAAGGGACAAATATCAATGTCGATTGAACATGAAAGTCAACTTTGTGCACGCTTATTCATTACAACTCGAATGAAAAAGCAATATGCAGCATAACAACCCTAATGTTGTAAATGAGTGGAGTCCAACCAGTGGCGCCACTGGATGGGCTTTAACCATAACTTTAATGAGAAGGTGTCTTACCGTCCATCCCCCTGTAGGTGGCGTTGAAGCCCCTCTTTTGCACAACGCCGTCAGTGACGAAGAGGACGGTCAGGAAGTTGCCTGACGACACAAAGGGCATGGGGACGGTGTTCCCGCAGAAGGAGCCAACCAGAGGGACGTTCACGTTGTCGCCATCATAGACCTTAAAGGCACAAAGAGAGAGTAAGAACACGAGAAGTAAAAGAGTAGGTGTGTATTGAGTTAAGAGGTGAAGCGAATGGGACATAAGGAAATAAAGAGCGGGGTTATCTAATAATTAAGATGAATAAATGTATTGTGACAAATCCTCAGATATTTTTTTTGCAATAGAAACGTTGATAGCTGCAGATGGAAAGTGACAGTGCTGGTTTTACTATCACTATGCAAATTACACCATAATGATATGATGGTCTTTTCATTTGCAACTATCATCCTCTCATTATATTTATTGTAAAAAGCATTCTTTTGGTTTTTCTTTTTTTTCCAAGCAGAGCACAAGGTCTGTTCTTACATGTGCTACATGTCCATTGTATATATGTACAGCACACACACACACACACACACACACACACACACACACACACACACACACACACACACACACACACACACACACACACACACACACACACACACACTTGAACTGGATCTCTTGCCGTTACCTTGATGTGGTCGTAGCGACAGTTGGGGGAGTTCTCCAGGTCGAAGGAGTCAAAGGTGAGGTTGATGAGCTTGTTGATGGGCATCTCGATGGTCCACAGACAGTTCAGGTACGGCTCGTAGTGGCTGTCCAGGTTGGTGTCCGGGGAGCCGAACATGCCAATGGGCATGGAGAGGTAACCCCCGCAACCCTGGGCCGGACCTGCATGAGACGGGAAACACAAAGATATAAAGTTAAGCCATTTTAAAAGACAGCGGGCCGACATGAAGTGAAACAAACAAACAAAAGTAGTTTCCACAAGCCACTTTGAAAAGCCTTGCTTGATTCACTGGATTTGTGCTATGTCATTTCTATATGTATGATTGCAATACAAATAAAAAGTACATTTTATCTAATACATTTTATATATATATATTATAATATTATATATTAATACAGTTTGTATACATTGTATTCATAGTTGAGTTGCCTGTTCATTGAGGTTGCTGGTCCAGGGTTGCACTGGCACACCCCGGAACACTCGCCATAGATACCCAGTACAGTGGTTCGATATGTGTGTGTACAGTCGCCCAGAAACATGATGTCACACCTTTGTAACATGCAGAGGCTACAGGACGGAGATGTCCTGCAGCAGCAAGACCACCACACCCAGCCCCTCCCTCCCTCCCTCCCTCCCTCCCTCCCTCCCTCCCTCCCTCCCATTCTCCTTCCCTCCCTCTTTCCCTCCCTCTCTCATTCCCACCCTCCCTCCTTCTCCCCCACCCTCCATCCCACCTTACCTCCCTCCCTCCCTCTCCCCTTCCCCCCCTCCCTCCCTTCCTCCATCTCCCCCTCCCTCCTCTCCCCTCCTCCCATCTTCCGTCCCTCCAACAAGCCCTCCCTCCCTCCCTCCCTCCCTCCTTATCCCCCACCCTCCATCCCACCTCCCTCCCTCCCTCCCTCTCCCCCTCCCTCCTCTCCCTCCCTTCCATCTTCTGTCCCTCCATCAAACCCTCCCTCCCTCCCCCCATCCCTAGGCCATAGCCTGGCCAGTGAGTGAAGGCTGTGCCGATCCTTTGTGTGGGCAGAGGGGCCCAGGGGGAGTGCAGTGAGCTGGCTGAGGGGTTGGAATAATTGAGGTGTGCTACAGAGGGAGGGAGAGCAGGGAGGGTTTATGGGGAGGGGATCAACAGAACCTCCTCCACCACCACCACCATCTTGGCCTTCTTGTTAGGAAGCAACCGTCAAAGGAGGTTGTGTTTTTTTGTTCATATACACGGCAATAAAAATTCAGACGTTGCAGCAAATAACGTAGCAATACAAATTGACACACATTGTTGTCTAAATAAGAAACGATAACCACTTATCGTTGAGTATTAAATTAAATGTGTAATAAATAAGTAAGCATATAATTAGCATACAGTCAATACCGTACAACCATACATTCAATCTACGCATCAACAATTCTCAAGGAGTTTCACAATAGGCCCCGCCCCCTCACCCATGGTCCCGGAGTAGGTGGCGCGCCAGCCAATCCCGTTCACAGTCTGGTCGGTGACGAACAGGAGGTACAGCTGGTTGGTGGAGGAGCGCAGGTTGGGCGGCAGGGCCGTGCCGCAGAACTTGCCCAGCAGGGGCGCCGCTGTGCTGCCTCCGTCGTACACAGAGACGTGGTCGTAGCGACAGCTGGAGGACGCCTCCAGGTGGAAGGTGTTGAACCTGGGGGGGCATGGGGCAGCCGGGCTTCACTAGGAGGGAATCCACCATGTTATCTGCCGCTCAGGCACAAGTGTGGCTGAACACAGGCATGTAAACTGTGTTTGTGTGTGTGAACAACAGGCCCATAATAACAACAAGCATAGGCTGACAGATCTATGGGCCAATGGCAGTGCGCAAAAATGTCTTAAATTGGCTGCCATTGTGGTCCCTTGAGCGATGAGCGATTAGAGAGGTTCTCTCTCTCTCTCTCTCTCTCTCTCTCTCTCTCTCTCTCTCTCTCTCTCTCTCTCTCTCTCTCTCTCTCTCTCTCCGTACTTGAGGTCGAGGACTCTGCCGCTGGTGGTCATGATGTTGTAGGAGCAGTTGATGTTGTGATGGTAGTTGGTCTCTGAGATGGCGGGGCTGCTCACCGTCCCCGATGTGCTGTTGAAGAAACCTCCACATGCTGGGGAACAGAAGATCAACACACGCACACACACACACACACAGGTACACACACACACACACACACACACACACACACACACACACACACACACACACACACACACACACACACACACACACACACACACACACACACACACACGCAGGTACACACAAATACACAGACACACACACACACACACAGGAAGGCATGGGCGTGCACACGCATACACACGCACGGGCACACAGAAAATATCAATTGTTAAAAAGACTTAATGTTAACAAAACATTAAAATATTTGAAAAGCATATAATTTCTGATAGAATATGAGATGGGGACATAGAGCTGAAGAGAGGTGCTAAAAGCAATGATGATCAGAGCTCATACAACTGTTCCTCAAGGCTGTATTCTCAAGCACATGTACCCCCTGCCCTGGGAACAAGTGACAACTCTACATGAGCCCAGTTTGAGGCATGACAAGTGTGAAATAAGATCAGAAGCCTTGCTAAAGTGAGTGCTGGATCAGGTGCAATCCGTGACACTGCAATTTCAGACAGAACGGGGTGTTATTGAATGTGCATGTTTGTGTTTATGAGAGTGTGCCTGTGAGTGTTTTTTCATGCGTGTGCGTGCGTGCGTGCGTGCGTGCGTGTGTGGGCTGGTTTGCCAAAAATCAGCATGGCACTTCAGTTTCTACCTCGTCTAAGTGTTGTCTTGTCACTTACATTTAGGCTCCATGTATTTTCCTCTTAGGGTTATTTTTGTTTTCCGAAAGAAGGGGATGGGCGCGGGGGGGGGGGGGGGGGGGGGGTGCACTCATGTTTTGTTCACAGGGTTGTTATGATGTAGGCTACGGTTTCACTCTTTCAACTCCACTCTCTCTCTCTCGTTTCCTCCTTTCCTCTCGTCCACTGCCGCGTCCTATTCTCTCCATCGGGCCGCCCTGGTCAAATCCCCTCTGATTGTTTCCAAAAGCGCAGCGTCCTGCCATTCCTGGCATTCCCCCCCGCCGAACGGACCACTCCACGCATTCCCCTGCCGGCCGCTTGTAAACAGCTCGCCACCCCGAAAAACCGCCCAGTCCCACGGGTGGCGAACGGGAGGAGGAGGGGGGGGGGGTATGGAGGAGTTTGAACCAGCGCCGCTGGTTTTAGCGATGACGAAGCAAATAGCTTCACATGGAGACAGTTTCAGCCCGGGGGTCGATCGACACCGACTCAAGGCCGTAGTTTGGGCTTCACTACAAATGAACAATGAGCAATTCGTTTATAATCACGAGAGAGAGCGATCCAAATGTCCCACAATCAATCAGGGTTTGATCGATGTGCAGGATTATTACGATTATTTGCTTTCTGTCTGTTCGCGACGCACCTGCTTCCCTCCCGAGGCGAGAGAGTCGAGAATAATGTGTCAAGGGCCAAGGTGTGTCTGATAGCCGCACCTACAAACTGTTCTCAGGGGAGCGTGCAGTATCCACATCACTCACATAAGGCGCGGTACTCGGCCAGGAAGCCGTTGTCGGACAAGGCGGAGTCGGAGTAGAAGTTGAGCAGCATGGGGCCGAAGGTGGAGAAGTTTCCTGGGATGGTGGTGCCACAGAGGGTGGCCAAGGGGCCTTGGGTGGGGGCCACGCCCCTGTAGATCTTTAGCCCGTCAAAGGTGCAGGGGGGGTAGGCTAGGGAGAAGCAGAACCAGAGGTAGGCTGTGATCGCTCTTGTGGTGTGACAGATAAACAGACAGGGCTCACGTTCAATGTGAGTTTTGAACTTGTTACTAATTATTATACAGTTAGTTATTCCCTAACTAACTTTTGTTTTGCTTGTTTATGCTACCATTATATATCGGCCCATTTCGGGCACCTTTGACACTCATAAACATCCCTGGGAAGAAATAATATATCCAATACATATTTAAAGGTGTTGCACGTACGATTTAAGCTATAATTTGAGTCTTAGTTGTTAGAAATGCCAATGCGCTTTTAGTGATTGAGATGGGCTCTGAGACTCATTGTTTTAGGTTGACTCTTTCTGGTGTTGTTCATTTCCTTATTTGTTCTATTCAAATCTTGCTCTCTTTTCCCCTCTTCTGCTCTCCATCTCTTACCTAAAGCAGCTTGAATCCCAGGGATCTTACCAGCCCCAACCAAGGGTGACTAGTACACTGTTCAATAAAACACCAAAAACCAATGAATCCACCTTACAGCCAGAGACTAAGAGTTATTGATTCAGAATTGGGACCAGGTCCACCAACTGATTCAACTACATCTCTATAGCCCGGTTTGTGCAAATCACTGATTAAAACACATGAACCAATGGAGTATTAGGTTTCACTCGGTATTGACGTGTGTCTGGGGTTACCTTCCACTTGGAAGGACCTGAAGGTGAGGACGATGATGGTGCTCTCCCCGGCGTCGATGGTGTAGTTACAGTTGGAGTGGTTTGGGTAGTGGGCCGGGTAGTTGGGGGAGACCACGCGCCCGCTGCGGGCTGTGAAGTTGGCCCCGCACCCTGAGGGTTTGTTCAGAGGGAGGGCAGGGCAGTTAGCCGTACTCAAAGGTCAAAGGTTTTTTATTCGCCATTTGTGCATAAATCAGACAGTCTAAACACATAGGAGTTCTTGTGCAGGGCTTCCCAAGTCAAGGGAGAGAAGCACAATAAATAGTAATAATAAAAAAATACAAATAAATGTGATATAAGGATAAATTGCACATTATGCATTGCATCGCAGAGAGAACCACAATAAAAGTGATTAAAAATATACCTATTAAATGAAGAAACTGAGATAAGAACACATTGCACATTATACACTGCAGTGTACTTAGCTATTCAGCAGTGTAACCATACTATATAACCACATGTAGCAGCGTTATTGCACGTAGGAAGTGGGGGTAGGGTGGTGAGGGATATTGCACATTGTATTTTTTCAGATGTACTCTGTTTTTGCCAACAGTCTCACTGTGGCAGGGAAGAAGCTTTTGTGGAATCTTGTTGTGTGTGTGATGACACTGTCTGAGGCTGTATTTGCATTGTTTGTTTTTGAGTGGAGGGTGAGCTGGGTGGAGGGAGTCTCTGATGATTCTCTCTGCCCTTTTCTATATATAGAAAGACCTATATGCATGATTACAAACATATATACATGCATGCATTATATGTGCAATATTCCTAAATACACACACACACACACACACACACACACACACACACACACACACACACACACACACACACACACACACACACACACACACGTACACACAAAGACATAATACATTATGATACTGGTTTTAAATAGGACTACTATCAATAAGTTCAATGATGATATTGCCTCGTACAGAGCTAAATATTCCCAACTGCAAAAACAACCAAAATCTAGCATTCCCTGTTTCTATACACACCTGTGTGTATAACAATAATGCAGCACATACTTTGGATAATGTTTACCACAAACTGTAATGCTAACCAGGCGTATTTATTGAATTAACATTACCATTGCTACGACTCCTACATCACATACTTAGAAAAGTGATCAGCTTCTATTTAGGCCCAATCCCATTTCTACCCCTTCCACCTTCCCCTTACCCATTCAAAACAAGGGGGAGGGGTAAGGGGAAGGGGTAAGGGGTAGAAATGGGATTGGGCCTTAGAATTTGCGCTGGGATATTTGTTCCACAGATTATTCCGGAAGTACTCGACCACATGACCGATAAAGAAATGTTGTGGCCCACGGGAGCCTCCCTCAGCTGCCTTACTGGAGGTGAAGGAGGCGAAGAAGCCCTTGCCCGCGGGGCCGGAGGCCTGGAGGCGGGCGTTGAGGACGTTGGTGGGGGCGATGATGGGGCCCGGGGCCGTGGAGCCACAGCCCGTGGCCAACAGGGCCTCGTCCGTCTGGCTGCTGCCGGACCACACCTGGCCGGGAGGACACACACGCATGGGAGGATGGGTATCAACACGAATACCAACACAGGTATGAACATGAATATGAACATGAATATGAACATGAATATGAATACGAATATGAACATGAATATGAACAAGAATATGAACATGAATGTGACCATGGATATGAATACGAATATGAACATGAATGTGAACATGGATATCAACACGACTATGAACACGAATATGAACATGAATGTGAACATGGATATGAACAAGAATGGGAACATGATTATGAATATGAATATATGAATACGAATATGAACATGAATAGGAATATGCCTAAGAATACTGATATTAACACGGGTATGAATAGAGACAGCCGCGTCGACATGAATGACCTTATGAATATAAATCATAATTTATATGAACATTCATATAACTATGAATATAAATATGAGTATGAATAGAAACACAAATACGGATATGAATATGAACCTTAATGAGATTAGGATGAATATGACGTGATAAAATCGTCGATTATTATTATATAGACAGATTATGTCCCTTAAATAAATGACCATCATTATTAACTTCTACCGTGAATCACAACCAACATTTGAAGACTATGTTTAGCCTGCCTACCTCGAGGCCTACAAATTAGAATTGTGTTGACTAGGGGTGTATAAAAAACTGACAGCTAAGATAAGGGTAAGATACAAATGTATGTTGCACTAAAAGAAGTGTAGAAGTATCTATGGTATATATATATACAGTATAGTACAAGGTGTGGGTAGGTATGTGTCTTTATTAGGGAGGGGCAGAGTGGAAAGCGTGAAGGCATGTGTGTGCATTTTTGTTCGTGTGCAACGTGATTGGATTTAGCTGGGTTAATAAACCATGCCGGTCCCACGGAGGTGAACTCCATGTGGGTCTTATGGATTATCTGCTGACGGTGCAACATGGCACAAAGTGCTGAGGTCAGCGCAGTAAACATGTTCTCTCCATGTCCAACTTTACTGCCGCATTGTAAATCTCTCTGCTCTCCGTTGCCATCAATATATTGGACATGCACTCCATGACCACATTCAACTCTGCTGCTACGACATTAGCATGTCTAACATGTACATGTCTTTAGCTTTTTTACCTCCCCTCCCCAGTTTCTGTCCCTGGTGTCCATGTTGTTATAAATAGACAACTCTGCAACATGCAGTAAAATAATGCACACAGAACGATATTAACTATCAGCTCACTCATTCTTCTTGTAGGTCGTTCGTCTACCTATTGTCTATTTGGTGTGTCTGCCCCACTCTGTCAATATCTACCTATTCTCTGTTCCCTCAATCCTGGGAATTGTCTTACAATCGCTCCATCTCCCCATTGTCTCTCATCTCCCGCCATACATACCCCCAACCTTCTTCCTACTCTCTTGGGAATCTTCTCTTTGGAATGTAATTACATTTACTGGATGGACGTTCAGAAAATATAGCTGAAGCAATACAAAAACAAGACAGTTAATATCTAGGTGATCACTATTCAAATAACAATAACACGAGATAGAATCAAATTCGATGGGTTTCCACAACGCCCCATTTCTCTCACTCAATCAATAATCGATTTTTATAACAGCCTTCCCTTAGCCTATAATAGCCTTCCCTTTGTTGCTCCATCCGTCCTTGCACCCTCCTCCCTCAAAACTCCACCCCCCCCCATCACTATTCCATCTCTCCCTCCCACACTGCTCCCTCCCTCCCTCCCGCCCTCCCTCCCTCCCTCCCTCCCTCCCTCCCTCCCTCGCCACTCCCTCCCTCCCTCGCCACTCCCTCCCTCACTTCGCCGTCCCTCTATCCCTCACCCTCCCCTCCCTCCCACCCCGGAATTCCTTCAACCTCCATCCAACCTTCGCTCTCCTTTGCCCCCTTCCCTCCCCCTCCCCCTCCCCCTCCCCCCTCCCTCCCCCTCTCCCCCCTCCCCACCCCGGCCCCTTTACCTTAACGTAGCTGCTCTGGCAGGTCCCGCTGTCGTCCGGGATCTGGAACTCCCCCTGGAAGCTCATCTCCAGGTGGCTGCCCTCGTGGCCCACCAGCTGCCAGGAGCACTCTGCGTTGGCGGGGAAGTTCTGCGGGTAGCCGGGGGAGCGGATGGAGCCCGAGTCGACGTGCATCACGCCGCCGCAGCCTGGGTCGGCAAGGACGACAGAGTTTGTGGATCCGTTCGGTTTCATTATCTCTGCGTTGGTTTCACGTCGTCGCTCAATGTCGTCATCACTCGCCCATGGAGTCCGTAGGCAAGGAGAGACATCGCTCACTTTGTATTTCACGGCCTTGATTATATCGCATGACGTTGTTATTAGTTACTTTAGGTGGCTCGAGAAACACATCGTTGATCATGGTATACTTTATATTTACATTTAGCAGATGCTTTTAAACAAAGTGAGGGGAGGCTTTTATTCAAAGTGAGGCTGAGAAAAATCAAAACAAATCGCATTTGTCGTTATGTAAAAAGTGCTGAAAAAAAAAAAACCTAGTTTAAACACAAACACCTGAAGAAAGTGGCAGGTATTCATACGAATCAGAGATTCAAGTAAGGTAATTCACCGTAACAAAAATATATTTTGTGGTCAATAACCGTTTCATTACAGTGCTGTCACTCATGAGTATCTACATCATAAAGATGGGAATCTGAGAAACGGTGAAGCTGCTGCCCACCTGAGGAGTCTGCCGTCCAGGAGGCCACAAAGCCCCCTTTGGACACGCTGTGGTCGCCCAGGAAGACCACCGCCATCTTACTGGATCCCGATTGGACGGTTCCCGGGGAGTTGGTGCCGCAATACTGGCCAATGACGGGCGAGCCGGGGGAGGCTCCGTTGAAGATGGTGAGCGAGTCCCAGCTGCACTGGCTGTGGGCCTCCAGGCTGAAGTAGGTGAAGGTGAGCTGCAGACAGACGCAGGTCAGACACAGGACAGACAGCGATGCTTGGACGTGTGGGATAGTTACTGCTTGGGAGCATTACAAATAGATAATAAACATAATGATAATGACTGACCCTGTGTTTTTGTTTGCTATGCTGCTCTGCACTCTCCTTAGTCGTTTAATTTAAAGTAATTAAGTAATTGATTGTATATTTTCATTTTTGGCCGCCTCACTTTTAGGACGCTTTGAATGAAAGCACTTACTACTAAATCTAGGTATTTGGGCCAGAAAAGTCTGGGTGAAATGCTTAAAACTTGTTCATGCTAGCGAAAAGAGACAAAGGAGCACTGAGGTGTTCTTACACAACTCGGTGGCATTTTTGTGATTTCATTTATGAATTATGAAAACTGACTAAGTAACTGAGCTCGGATCAGGACGAGTCAGCAGGAGAATGTCAAATTCTCTATCCGCATAAATACCACAGACATTTTGTAATAAATTACATCCATCAGTCTAACTTACTAACTCTTTCAGTTACATGAACAGTTGCTCATTCAGAAAACTTTTATATCTCAACAACATACACAGGCTAGCTTGCAAACAAACAGACCAACTAGGAATCCTAGCCTTTCAATGTCACAACATAATCCAAAACTCTCTCTCGTCTAGTCTATTTGACCTGTTTAATATTTCATAAATAATTATATAATCTCTACTCTTAGTCTACAGCTAACTCACAGTGATGCTGTGGCCCTCAGGGGCCTCGAGAAGCCAGGCACAGCGACTGGGGCCCGGGTAGTGGTCGGGGTAGTTGGGGCTGGAGATCACACCTCCCTCTCCGGACTGCCATCCACCACAATCTAAAAGATGCAAAATAAGAATTATACATAGAAAAGAATAATACAAAATAATTAGGTACATAGGCCTTTATATATATATATATATATATATGTATATGTTTGAAAATGTGCATTCATTTATTAAAGCAAATTCAATTAAATTGAATCAGAAAAAGAAGATATGGCTGATATGTTCAATGTATTTCCCATGGTTGAGTTTATTGAGTATATTTAGTTTCTTCTATGGGAACCGACCAGAGAACATGTAGTGGGCCATGAAGCCCAGGTCCCCCTCGGCCTGGTCCGTCTGGAAGTGGACCCACAGCTCGGAGGTGAACACCACGATGGGCACCTGGGGCGTGGTCTGACCACAGAACTTAGCCAGCAACTCCCCGTTGTAGTCACCTGCAGAGAGGGGGGGGGGAGAGAGAGAGAGAGAGAGAGAGAGAGAGAGAGAGAGAGAGAGAGAGAGAGAGAGAGAGAGAGAGAGAGAGAGAGAGAGAGAGAGAGAGAGAGAGTTATAACTAACTGTAACTTATAACTATTAACTTAAACTTAAATAAGGTCAGAATCCAGCCGAAAATAACAAATAAATATTGTGCACTCACATCACAACAGGTTACATCAAAGAACATCTGTGGTGAAAACGTTTTCCGTTCCAGTGATCTTCCCTCACGTCACTCACCCAGGCGGAACTGCAGGTAGTCCGATTCACAGGTCTGGTGGTGTTCCAGGTGGAGGTCCTCTAGCACCACCACGATGGAGGAGTTGACGTGCTGCGGGTTCTGGATCAGCCACTCACAGTTCAGGTTGCTGCTGTAGTTGGACACCAGGTACCCCGGGGAGGTGATGTTCCCCCCGGCGGGGTTGTCCAGAATACCGCCGCACACTGCGTCAGAGACAATGTCGGAGGAGATATTTGAGTATGAAGATTCGTACTGCTACTCTGGACAGCTGTTTCGTTTACGTTTTAAAACCGAATCATGCAGTGCTTGGAATTGCTGTTGGTAGCACTTCAGATTTGGATTGTATGCTTTGAGTCACTTTGGACATCAGCTAAATGACTCAATGGAAAATGTAAATGCAGAGAATTCAATCAAAACAAACAGCCAAACTGTATTAGGCTAAGAAGATAAGTCCCTCAAGGGATTTGGAGTTTGATGTCCAAGAAACACATAACTTTAATTCATTACTGTATTTGAGATCTGTGTAGAGATGAGGTCATCATTGTGTTTCCCCTTACTCAGTGTGAATAAGTCAAGGTACTTATTCATGAATCATTCATGACTCATAGGTGAATGCATACAACATTTCATTGCACCCTTTGTGTTTCAAGATTCTGAAACTAAAAGGGCTCACGTCTGTCTTTTATCTTATTTAAAAGAGCAGCATAAGAGTTCGGCAATAACACAGTAGGACGGCTGGATCCGAGATAAGTCAAACACAAATCCGGTTTCGATGACATGATCGATGTTCAAAGCTTTTCTGCGATTCTTTTCAAGGAAACGCAGCCGACGTCACAGACATGAAGATGCCCTCTCCTATACTGGAGAACACCCGATCGTGACGGTTCCCCTTTCATCACACAAAACTCTAGGTCCTCGTCCTGGTGGGTCCTCGTCCCCTGACCTGCAGCCTCGTCCGAGGAGTAGGACGCCGTGAAGCCGCCGTTGGACTCGGACGCGTCGGTGCGGAACACCACCGTCATGGTGCGGCCCGAGGTCCGGACCTGGGTGCCCGTCGGGACCGAGCCGCAGTAGCGGGTCAGTAGGGGAGAGTCTTCCGTCACACCGTTCAGGACCTGAGGGAGGGGAGGGGTGAAGGGGGAGAGGGGGAGGGGGGGGGGAGCGAGGGGAAGAGGGAGAGGGACAGGGAGGGAGAGGGAGGAGGGAGGGAGAGGGAGAGGGAAGGAGAGGGGGGGGGGGAGGGAGAGGAAGAGGTAGAGGGAGGAGGAAGAGGGCGAGGAAGAGGAAGAGAGAGAGGCAGAGGGAGAGGGAGGAGGAGGAGAGAGAGGAAGAAGGAGAGGAAGAAGGAGAAGGAGAGGGACAAAGACAAAGGGTTTAAGGGTTCCAACTGCTCCTGGTGTTGCGGAAATATGTCATGTTGAAGAATGAAGACAAGGGATGGTATATAAAGTCTGTGTCACTACTGAAGGTCACTATTTGATAACAAAAAGTTTGAATGATGATTGTTATTGTGCTAATTTTTAGTTCAGACAAATCCTCACTGGAAAAAAACGCAATAGTTAATCAGTGCCATACAGAAGGCATACAAACAGTGACTAATAATCACTGATGAGTGTTTTAATAATCAGGATCTAAATCCTGACATTGAGCTATTCAAATTATTTTCTTGAAGCAACACTCGTTCAAAAATGTACATAAGCCTATGCAAATTTGCGTATTCAACTTCACCATCACCATCACCATCATCATCATCATCATCACCATCATTATCATCATCACCATCATCAACACCATCATTAGCATCATCTAGAGAGTGTGCGGCGGCCCGTACCTCAACGTAGTCAAAGTAACAGGAGGCTTCGGAGCCCTCCAGCCTCATGTCGTTGATGGTGAGGGTGACCCTGCGGCCCCGGGGGACGACGACCAGCCAGCGACAGACGCGGCTGTGGGGGTAGAGGTTGGGGTAGTTGGGGGATGAGATGGTGCCTGAGGGGGCGTTGAGCTCTCCTCCACACCCTAGGAAGGATCAAACAGATTCGGTTCAGTTCCTGTGCCAATGCTTTCAAAATGTCCAATTTGTTGATGCTCTTTGAGCTTGATTTATTTTTTGGATTTAGATATCTTTTTCTTCATTGTGCAATATATGAGAAATTAAATTCCTTGTATTTTCAGACTAACTTGGCAGTTAAAGCTTTCAGATTTCGATTAAATATTATATAGACACAGTGAAAACATCTCTCTTGTAGCTTAGAATAGGAGCTGTTTGTTAGTGTGACCTGAGGACCAACCGTACCATCCACGCTAGCTTTGAAAGAGAGGCTGAAGCCAGGAGCGCTCACGCTTGCATCGCTGACAAACTTAACGTAAGCAAAGCTGTCGCTGGTGTCTATGGCCGCTGGGATGCTGTTGCCGCAGTGCCTGCCCAGAACACGCCCTGGGAAGGATTGACAAAAATATAGAAACATTGTATATCGTGTCCGAAAAGCTTGTTATTATGTTTCTTGAATTTTATGGTGCTAAATGTTTGTTAATTTATAAAATGTATTCAATAGTGGTGGCTAGCTAGTGTTAGTGACCTGTAGTAGCTAGTTAGTGTTGGTGACCTATGGTAGCTGGCTAGCGTTGGTGACCTATGTTAGCTAGCTTGCGTTAATGACCTGCGGTAGCTAGCTAGTGTTGGTGACTTATGGTAGCTAGGTAACGTTGGTGACCTGTGGTAACTAGCTAGCGTTAATGACTTGGGTAGCTAGCTAGCATTAGTGACCTGTGGTATTCTGTAACCTACCTGAGGCGTTGTACTCTCGGATCTCCACATAGTCCTTGGAGCAGTCGGGGCTGGCCTGCAGGTCGAGGGCCCCATAGCTGAGGGTGAGGAAGTGCCCTGTGGGGCCCTCCAGGTACCACTCACAGGCCGAGCCGTCGGGGTAGTTGGCCCCGGGGAGGCCAGGGCTCTTAATGGTGCCGTTCTGGCCGATGTAGGTTCCACCGCACGTGGCTGAGGAACGTAACACATGAGGGGGAAATGTCTTCTTCTTTTCCTTTGAATACCAAATAATGGTTGACTTTCATAATTCATAGATTGCATCATTTTGTAATTATTTTCAAATTATTTATTTCTTGAACGCACTTATTCAATTACTACACTTACATACTGCTCCGCAAAAAAACACTTTTTCAAACACAGTCTGGAAGTTGTAAGTTAGTTCTTATGGGCATGTATGTTATATCTGTGTGTGTGTGCCTGTGTGTATGTGTGCGTGTGTGTGTGTGCACACTTGTCCGTCAGCTTGAACATTAACAGCATTATGTCTACAGAGCCCCCCTCCCCCACCGGCTCTCACCTATGGAGTACTTGGCCTTGAAGCCCTTGTGTGTGACGCTCTTGTCCGTGCGGAACCTCAGCAGCATGGAGGAGCCCGTTGAGTGCTGGGTGGAGGGCCGCGTGGCGCCGCACAGCTTTGCGATGAGGTCAGCTTCTGTCGTGACGCCGTCTCGCACCTCCAGGTAGTCATGCAAACAGCTGGGAGAGGGAGGAGGAGGAGCAGGTGGGCGTGGGCACTTCACCTTCCCTCAAGGCTGAGAGAAGCTCTCGAGATTGTATAGCTTATCCGGTTCTATCGTCACACAATTTCCGTTGGTTTACTTCCTATGAGCTGTGTAAGGCGGTTGTTGGTCTCCCGGTGCGAGATGAATAAGAGCGTGACAAGAAGAAGAACAAAGTCGAGGAGAATAAATACTTTCTTCGGTTTTTGGACGAAGAATTTGAAAAAACAATATCGAACTTAAATCCTTCTATTGGAATTTCCTCCCTCACTCCTTTACCCACTAAGCCCATGCAACTGAAATGGTATCACTCTCTCTCACCCCACACATTTAAGGTACCCGGGTCCAGGCCTTCCATCAAGGGTTGACAATGCATGGGAACGAGTTCATCTGAATCTAGGTAAGCCTCAGTGCAGTCAACTTCACAAATATGCGTTGTCTGGAGAAACCCTTTCAGCCCCTTTCCCCCGAAAATATAGAATAGTTTGCGTTTGTGTTAAACTCATCTGGTGTTAAGGATCAAACATTTAATAAAAAGCAGAGACCCATGAGTTCATACAGACCTTGTTTTAGGTATATCTGGATTCGCTAAACATAATAAAATAAAATTGTGCATAAAAGTCGAGGTGGATATGGACTCACAACGAGCAACGCATGAACATCTGAGATCAACTGTAACTAGTGGTTGAGAGCCACTCATAACGGTAGCTATAGGTCTACAGTCAGGCCTCGCGTCACACCCAACGGCCCTTACCTGGTCGTGGGCTCGATGTAGAAGTCCTCCTCAAAGTCGACCCTGACCGACTCCCCGTTGGGCACGGCGATCACCCAGACGCAGTCCGAGTTCTTGGGGTAGTTCTGGGGGAAGTTGGGTGAGGTGATGTAGCCTGGAGGGTCATTATCGCCAAGCTCGATGTACCCACCGCAAGCTACGCCCCCCCCAAACAGAGAGATAGGACAGAGAGTGAGGGGACAGCAGACTGAATCACTTGTTTCATTTGATGGACATTTTGTGTACATATGTGACTATTTTCCCTATATCTATAGCCTTTATTGCCTTAGTGTATTTTCTAACTCATATTTTGACATATTTTATTCATATTCTCTATTTCTTTGTATTAATATTTACATCTTGCAGTAGAGCACCTGTGACGATGGTCATAACCCTGGGAAAATTAAGAATCCAAACCATGGGAGGTTACCAACAACCTGCATTAACACTAGTGTTTCACTCATCCCATTGGCCAACAATAAGTATCATATGGACAGATAAGATAAACAGGTTGAGTAATATCTGCTTCAGAAATTAGAATTTGAGAATAAGATTAAAGAATAAATCCCTTCCTGTCTCTTATCACCAAGGCCCAGTCAACAAAATTCCCAGGCGTTCCCTTGGTTACCCAGGCTGTGGGCCTCGAAGGTCAGCTTGAAGCCGCTGCCCTCGTTGGAGGCGTCCGAGACGAAGCGGACGTGCAGGTCGCTGTCGGAGGTCTGCACCACCGCGGGGGGGCTGGTGCCGCACAGGCGACCCCCCAGGGACGGTGCGGTGGCATCTGGCCCGTTCCTCAGCTGGGAGAGTGTGTGTGTGTGTGTGTGTGTGTGTGTGTGTGTGTGTGTGTGTGTGTGTGTGTGTGTGTGTGTGTTGTGTGTGTGTGTGTGTGTGTGTGTGTGTGTGTGTGTGTGTGTGTGTGTGTGTGTGTGTGTGTGTGTGTGGTGCGGGGGGGGGGGGGAGGAGGAATAGGAGGAGGAGGAAGAGGGTAATTGAAGAGAGCAGAGATAATATGGGTGGGGGGAGGGGGTGGAGAAGAACAGATGGGAGGGGTTGTGATCCCATTTAAAACACAGGAGGATGGATGGGGCCGGATTAGGGCGGGGAGGGGAGGAGCAACGGGTTGAGGAAGAGGATGAAGAGGAGAGGAAAGAGGTGGAGGGTGGGGAGGTCGACGGAGCAAAGGGGACGGGGGGGAGAGAAGATAAGATTGAGATGAAAGGGTTTTGAGGGGGGGGGGGGGGAGGACGGTCAAGAGACACACATCAAGGGAAGGATGATGATGAAAGGCATCATGGGGTGGGGTATGGGTGGGGGTTGAGGAATAAGAGACAAGAGAAGAGGTACTTCATGTCAATCAATAACACTCAAGAGTTGTAATGGAATCCATAAAAGCGAGAGCGATAACGTCGCACGGCTGGTTGACCACGTCACGAAACATTACGCGCACAACATTTATTCTTCTAAACCGGAAACGGCGGATACAGTCGTCCCTCGGATCGGACACAGACAGGGACAGGTTAATATGAAGGCTCATCCCGCGAACCAACAGAGTTACGCCAGCGGCGGGTGTGACCCCGAGTCCCCGGGGCGGCCGTACCTCCACATAGTCTCCGATGCTGCACTGGTTGCTGTAGCCCTGCACCTGGAAGGGCGTCTGGAAGTTGACGGAGATACGGAAGCCCGGAGTGACCATGACGTGCCAGCTGCAGTCCAGGCCCGGCAGGTAGTTCTGGGGGTAGCGGGGGCTGCTCAGGACCCCTCTGTTGGCGTGCAGGAGACCCCCGCAGCCTGGCCACAGAATGAAGAAACAAAACATTTACATGTGTAAGAAAATGTGTCTTTTCCCCCCCCCCCCCCAAAATATTTCCTCTGAGCAGCATTCAAAAAAGACGGTCACTGGCAGTGTGTTTCTAAGAATATTGTCAGTTTAGAGCTGGTCTTAACCACAAAAGTTCCTTTCCCTTGTGAAAAATGTTAAGATTGTATATGTTTAAGATGATTTGAATGATTTGAATGGGTCTTTGTATAAAATAAATGTTTTTTATCTTTTACAAACCTTTTGCATGTCGTTTCAATTGGAAAAATAAGCATTATTTATGCACACTGCAGTGATCTACGAGGGTATTGACTCACACCAGCTGTTGTTAACCTGAACCTGCCTGAGGCCTGATCCTTCCTGTCATCAGAGATGGGAGCCAACCACTACCAACCCCCCAGGGATTGTTAACGGGGAGAGGCAAACATACACATCCAAATAGGGTGGATCAATTTATATCCCGTTTCGTTCAGCTGATCTTCAACCCTCATTAACCCTTTACTTTGTCTTTCAGAATCGTCCATTGTCCTCTGAAGCATATCGTCTCTCTCTCTCTCTCTCTCGCCTCTGTCTCTCATCTCTCTCTCGACTCCGATCGTCTAATCTCTCTCATCTCTCATCTTCCTCTCTCTCCCTCCGACTCTCTCTCTCTCTCTCTCACTCTCCTCTCCTCTCTCACCTCCACTCCTCTCTCGCTCGGCGCGCGTCTCGATCTCAGCGTCGCTCTTCCATCTCGCTCTCTCCTCGCTCTCTCTCCTCTCCCCTCCAATCCTCGCTCCCGTCCCTCTCTCCCCCTCCTCCCTCTCCTCCCTTCTCCCCCTCCCTCCCTCCCTCTCCCTCTCTCTCTCTCTCTGACCTCTGGTGTAGGAGGCGTTGAAGCCCCGCCCGCTGAGGCTGCCGTCGGAGGTGAAGCGGATGAACATGGAGTCCCCCGTGGAGTGGAGGGGCCCGGGGAGCTCCCGGCCACACAGATTGGCCAGCAGTGGAGACAGGTTGCTCTCACCTGGGGTCAAGGGCAGAGGCCAAGACGGCACACGTGCAGTATAAATAGGTGTTTGTGTGTGTGTTTGTGAGTGTGTGTGTGTGTGTGTGTGTGCACAGAGAACACACTCCACACCACAAACACATACATTCTGAAACAATTCCCTTTGGGAATCAATACAAAACAATACCATAGCAGGCGAGATATTGCACTTCTCTGAAATTGCCTTGCAGTGGTCCTTTATACGCCGCGGGGAATAGACACATACCAAGGTGCCCTTGTAATGTAGACATCTGTGCAGTTTTCTATAAGCGTAACAGCAGCACATACAGTAAGAAGGGGACACCGTCACAGAGGCACCCAGTCACACCGTCACAGAGACACCCAGTCACCCCCTCACAGAGTCACCAAGTCACACAGTCACCCAGTCACCCAGTCACCCCCTCACAGAGTCACCAAGTCACCCAGTCACACTTTCATGGAGTTACATCGTCACACCATCAAACTCACATCATCAAAATATCACACCATCACATTCACCCTGTCACTCAGCCACACTATCACACTATCCCGGTGACACCCTAATAATAAAAATAATAATTGCAATGGCCCCGCCCCTTCACCGTCCCGGATGACGAGGCTGTCGAAGTGGCAGCTGGGGTAGTCCTCCATGTCGAGGGACAGCAGGTTGAGCTCCACGGTGGAGGCGGGCGAGCGGATCACCCAGGTGCACTCCAGGCCGGGGGCGTAGTCACCGGGCCACCCGGGGGAGAACAGGAACCGCGGGGCGTCCTCCGGCATCAGGGCGCCCCCGCACGCACCTAGAAGGGTCGGCATGACGACCGCACGCAGCAAGAAGAAACACATATATGAGAGAGAGAGAGAGAGAGAGAGAGAGAGAGAGAGAGAGAGAGAGAGAGAGAGAGAGACAGGGAGAGAGAGAGGGGGAGAGAGAGAGAGAGCGAGGGGGAGAGAGAGCGAGAGGGAGAGAGAGAGAGAGAGAGAGAGAGAGAGAGAGAGAGAGAGAGAGAGAGAGAGAGAGAGGGAGAGAGGGAGGGGGGGAGAGAGAGAGAGAGAGAGAGAGAGAGAGAGAGAGAGAGAGAGAGAGAGAGAGAGAGAGAGAGAGAGAGAGAGATTAGAAGGGACAGGATAGTGTAGTTGAGTTAGTGTTCGATTCCCGAGGCTTAGATCACAATGCCTAAACCTAACCTCTACTTGCTCCTGAAAATGACATTTTTATGTCTTTAATTCATTTTCTTTTGATAATAATGCTAAATGACAATGTACTACTTGTGTTATCCCTTATTTGTTGCATTCTGTACACAGAAATATTCATTCACAAAAACATATGATCAGAAAATCTTCATCCATCCATCCACCCATCCATGCGTCCATCATACCATCATAATCCTCACAACCCGACGGGCCTACGCGGCGACCTCTGACCTGGTGCGATGGTGGGCAGGGGTCCAGAGCCCTGCACGGCCGTCCACTCCACCAGGAAGCCTTTGCCCCCGACGTTCACGTCGGACTGGAACTCCAGGGTCACGGTGCTGCCCGAGCTGCGCAGGGGAGCGGGGGGTACCAGGCCACAGAACGTACCCATGGGGTAGCTGTGCACGTTGGGCCCGTCAAATACCTGGCATGGGGGGGGGGTACCGGTACATCAAGTGTAAGTGGAGTGTGCCAGCAAGTTTTTATGTTTTATTTATATCATGTGGTTTAAGTCTATAGTATGAAACACATTTTCATAGTGATGAAAGTGGTTTAAAATAGGGTGGATTAGTGAGTAAATTTGCTATGAGAAACAGCTGTGAGCCCATTGAGATACGGAGCAGAAGTGCTGTCGCATAGCTGCATTCTGTTTCCTGTGAACGTGATGAGCTCCAAAAGGTAATCAGGCACATGTGCTGTGTGATGTCATCCGTTTTCATGCTTGTGTGTTTGAGTGCACGCACGGATATGTGCAACTAACGAGGCTGCTTTGCGCTAGAGTGTGCTGTATCTCCTATTGCTCAGACACACTGGTTGTTCTGACCCTCACCGGCCATTTTAACCCATTAAATTCTGTAATTATGAACGACCAGAGGAAGCTTGAGTGAGAATAACAGTTTGGGTGATTAAACCACCGTAGCCTTCTCTCTGTTGGCTTCAATAAAGACATCTGTTACATTTATAATTGGACTAAACAACCGCTTTTTAGAGGTTTTACATTGGTAACGGATGCTTAAGTGAAACCAAATAAGAGAGTTACGATGGAATGAATCATTTACCTTGAGGTTGTCATAGTAGCAGTTGGACAGGTCCTCAATGTCTAGGTCTAGGAAATGGATCTGGACGTAGCTGTCTCCGTCCACGGTGACCGTCCAGCGGTAGTCTGCGTTGTTGGGGTACGTGCGCGGGTACAGCGGAGAGGCGATCTGGCCCGACTCCCCTGTCAGCTCGTTACCATACACTGGAGGGAGACGGTCAGGGACAATGTTAGAAACACTGCACCGCAGAAACATCTTCCTTATGATTCGGGCTTCATGGCATGTATTTATATATTCACCCTCAATGTTGAAACCACTGAGCAAACCCAAACTCTTACATTTCAAATACAGCCATCTCTGGTGACACCGGAGGGAAGTTCAGTTCAATCAAATTAATGCAATCACCCGGGAGCCGATATTGAAACCAGAACGATTAACCGGTGTCCTGGTCTTGTTGCTGCTGTTGTTTTTTAAGTTTTTATATTGTCTGCCACTCAAAACACTCACAGTGGGCGAAACTGGCTTGGAAGCCGGCGCCGCTGCCCGATGCGTCTGAGCGGAAGCGTATCCACAGGATGTGGCCGGTCACCGAGGTGTAGTTGGAGGGGAGGCTGTCTCCACACAAGCGGCTGACCAGCGGGCCGGTGGAGCTGCCCTCCCTGATCTCCAAAACGTCCTTGTTACAGTTGAAGCTCGCCTCCAGCCCGAACATACTGAGGGAAAACCAGTGGAACGATGGACCATGAGGGAGGATCTACACCGTTTGTGTTTTCAACTTTTTTAAATAAAGTAACATTTAATGGATTACAACCTCTAGGGCAGCAAGGGTGCTCCATGGCGATTTTAGAAATTGAGTTGCAACCTACACTATCCACTGAGTTCTACTCTATAGCTACTTTCTCACATTGTAGTATAGTTAAATAAGATGAAAATAAAGTTACCTTGTTATTATTCATGACTTGGTTTTGAGAAATTTGTATTTGGGAAATGATAGCTTATCCAATACGATCCAGCTATTTAAACTTTCTTTTATCAAGGCCTTCCTTGTAAACCCGTCACCCCCGACACAAATTGTCGGTCAACTGGAAAATCCTTTGCCTACTCTCACATTTCTTTATCGTCCTCCGGGGGGCAAGGGGATTCATGGCTCCAGGATTGCAATCTTAGTTCCAATCTTACGTTTTATGACCCAATGTTTCATGAATGTCATTGAACACATATGCCCCAACTCAAACAACAAAAAAACGCACTACAAATGTATTTTTGGCCACTGACATGAAGGAGAGCTGGAGGCGATTGCCCGGGGAGCTCCTGAGCGTCCAGACACACTCCACGTTGGCTGGGTAGGCGTCGGGGTAGTTGGGGCTGTTGAAGGCCCCGCTTTCCGTGTACAGATCCCCTCCGCAGCCTTAGAGGAAGCACGCGGTCAGCACGAGGAGTGGGGGAGAGGAGGTGTTGGAAACAAGTAGTCGTAGTACATCTGATTGTGATGTTTAGTTTAAACAGCGCAGGAAACCCCTGGAACTCACAAGTACGTTTGAGTTTGTCTGTGTGTGATGTGTGTGTGTGTGTGTGTGTGTTTGTAGGGGTGTGTATGTGTTTGCCTGTATGTGTTTCTGTGGTTCTATGGGTCCGTGTGTGTCTGTCTGTGTGTGTGTGTTTGTAGGGGTGTGTGTTTGTGTGTGTGTCCTTGTCTGTGAGAGGGTGTGTCCATGTGTGTGTGCGTTGTAGGGGTGTGTCTGTTTGTGTGTTTGTTGGGGTGTGTGTCTGCGTGTGTTTGTGTGTGTGTGTGTGTGTGTGTGTGTGTGTGTATATATGTGTGTATATATGTGTGTGTGTGTGTGTGTGTTTGTATGTACGTGTGTGTGTGTGTGAGTGTGTGTGTGTGTGTGTGTGTGTGTGTGTGTGTGTGTGTGTGTGTGTGTTTGTATGTGTGTGTGCGTTCCTACCTGAGGTGGAGGCAGTGTAGGTGGCTCTGAAGCCCTTCATAGAGACGGTGTGGTCGGACACGAAGTTGACCACCAGGGCGTTGCTGAACGATGTCACTGGGTGAGGAAGCTCGGAGCCGCAGTAGCGTCCTGGGCAGAGCGGGGGCGGTTAAGACGCACTTGATGCAGGACTCTGATTGGTTCCCTGCTGATAGTCACACCCGACACTACATCCAGAATACTGGTGACCGTATCAGGCTGGTTTGTTCATATCAGTCTGATGTTCATTAGCGTGCTGTTGTTAATCGGGAAATATACAAGATATTATGAGTGATACACAGGTGCAGTTTTGCATCCGTAATGTGCACTTGGGTTTTTTGGTCACACACTGGGATTTAATTGCAATTTTTTCTATTTTGCATGCGTACACATGCACTTTGACGCATGCAAGTGCACGTGTGCCGTACACACACAGACACAGAAACACACACACACACACACACACACACACACACACACACACACACACACACACACACACACACACACACACACACACACACACACACACACACACACACACACACACACACACACAGGTACCTATGGAAGGGGCCTCGTAGTTGTTTCCATCCAAGACCTCTACTGCATCATGGGAGCAGTTGGAGGTCACCCTCTCCAAGTCCAAGTCAGTAAATGACAAGGTCACATGGTTGACTACAATGTAGAGATACAGCAAAGCACACACACACACACACACACACACACACACACACACACACACACACACACACACACACACACACACACACACACACACACACACACACACACACACACACACACACACAGTGTTATTAGTATTATCCAATTATTCAAACACGCAGCAGTCTGTAACTAAGGAGGGAGGGGGAGTGCTACAGTTTTAACAAGGTCATTTACAAGGCTCCTGTGCTGTGATGATCCAGCTGCAGTTCAGATCTGGGGCGTAGTTGCTAGGATACCGTGGGGAGGAAATGGCACCTCCCGAGTCATCAGCGACGAGGTTTCCGCCACAGGCTGTAATGGACGGGGTGAAGGGTTAATGATCACATCAACCCATCACCAAGACATCAGTGGCTAATGAGGGACAACACACAGCTGACACCAAGGAATGTTTACTGTATTAATGTCTGCCCGGGTGGCTATGAGGCTCCATCGATCGGTTTGGAAACCAAAATAACCTTGAACACCAGAAAAGAAACTCGATTGACTTGAGTGTGTGCATTGATAAAGTTATGCTCTGCAAAAGCTGTGTCACGTCCCTTCACGAACATGCATCGAATATAACATTGATTTGAAGACTCCCGCTGATATGTCACTTAAATGAGTGGCACGCTGAAGAAGTAAAACGCAGGCGGTACAGGCGAGCCACATACCTTCTATGAACTGGGCACTGAAGCCACGATGGTTGAGACTAACGTCCGACCTGAAGCGCACGTAAATAACGTTCTGGGTGGAGATGATGGCGGCGGGACGCACGCTGCCACACACACGGCCCAGCTGGGGGGCCAGCACGCTGGGGCCGTCGTGAATCTGGAAAAATAAAGAATAGGTGGGAATACTAAGAGGAGAGGGTCTCCCACGAGTGGACATTACTTCTTTTTTTTTTGCAATCGTGAACCATGAAGAAAGCCACGCAGGGACATTTAGGAGGGCAAAGAATTATGCCGTTTTGTAAAACAACATTCATTAACAATCTTGATGCCTTGAACAACATATTTCCTTAGCAACACATTTTTAACCAATGCTTTCCCCCAGACCTTTTCCAGTATCCCAGCCTTCCGGACTTGCTTGACGGACCAAAACAACATAGATGTGCCTCAGGTAGTTACTCACAGACACATAGTCGTTTTGGCAGTCAGGGTAGTACTCCACATCCAGGTCGGTGAAGTTGAAGAGCACCCGGTGACCGGGGTCCACGCTGATGACCCAGGAGCAGTCCACGCTGTTGGGGTAGTTGGCGGGGTAGGCGGGGGAGTGGATCTCCCCGTACGGCGCCGTCACCGGACCCCCACATCCTGGAGGTTACATGGGAGACGAGAGGACAAGAAAAGCGTCACCAGATACACAACGTTGTGGTATAATAACCGAGCTGTTTTTGATTTCAGGTGACGATGGCAAATTAGGGTTACACTTTCCGTTTACGTGTAATTATTATTACTGTAATGTACTGTACTCTGTAATAATCAATTTCAACAACACGTTACAACCTGAATATGCAATAGGGTGTTTGAACAGAATATAACTGCACAGTGGGGTCAGGGGTTTAGGCCAGGAATAGACGTGTTCCACATTAGAGGAGGTTTAGGCTGTACCGTAACGTTATAACATATTAAGGTGAAGCTGCAACATGTCGTGATTTGGCTTAGTCCACACGTGATAACACTGTCACAAGAATGCTGTAATGTTAAGTTCGACAGAAGTTAAGAGTTTGGATTTCGTTTCCTACATTGAGTTTCCTAACGCCCTAAAGACGTAAGTCCTACCTCCGTTCGATTCCACCCAGCTGGCGTTGAAGCCCCGCCCACTGACGTAGGCGTCGGTCTTGAAGCGCACGGTGATGGTGTTCCCGGTGCTGGACACCTGCATGGGGCTGGTGGTGGTGGAGCACAGCTGGGCCAGCCGTGGTGCGGTCGGGTCTGGGCCTCCAAACACCTGGCAGAGAGGGAGGCGGTCACGACGATGATGGGTGTGGTTTGACTTAATATCACCATGGATCCCATTGGTGTGATCACCATGGATCCCATTGGTGTGATCACCATGGATCCATTGGTGTGATCACCATGGATCCCATTGGTGTGATCACCATGGATCCATTGGTGTGATCACCATGGATCCCATTGGTGTGATCACCATGGATCCCATTGGTGTGATCACCATGGATCCCATTGGTGTGATCACCATGGATCCCATTGGTGTGATCACCATGGATCCATTGGTGTGATCACCATGGATCCATTAATGTGATCACCATAGATCCATTGGTGTGATCACCATGGAATACATTGGTATGTACTATATAAACTATATATTTTAGTTACTATATAACTGTATAACAATGGGATGATTATAACAATAATATGTAAGGTATTTCGATGTAGAGCAAAAGGATGTGACCCCATAATCTAATTCTTCTAAAAGTTTTAATGTTTTGTTGTTGCCTTGTTTTATGTTGTGTGATGCAACATTTGTGCAGGTTTCTCTCTTGCAAAATACGTTTGATAAATTCAATGACAAATAAAAGATCATGCACCTCAAGCACATCGTAGTTGCAGTCTGGGTGGTACTCCACGTCAAACTCGTGGATGTTGATGGTGATGCTTTTGCCGGTTGCCACGGTGATATGCCAGATACACAGGCTGTTTTCTGGGTACCATTTGGGGTAACCCGGGCTGTTGAAGGAGCCAGAGGGGCCATAGAGCTCCCCACCACAGCCTGTGGGGGGAGGTAGAGAGGCAGAGGGGCAGGTGGTTTTGCTAAATGATCTGTTTTTTACAAGAACATTCATAAAATACTAACACACATATGTGCGTGCTTCACCTACCGTACTGATGCCACATCATCTGGAAGCCCGAACCGAATAAGCTGGTGTCCGACTGGAAGACCATGGTGAGGTAGGGGCTGGTGGTGGTATTGGTGGGGGGTGGTGTAGACCCGCAGAACGTGCCGATCAGAGGGGCCTGAGCATCGGGGCCGTTGTACAGCTGGAGAGGGGGGGGGGGGGGGGGGGGGGGGGTTACACTTTTGCTTAAACACATATCTATGTGTAAAACAAGTCTCAAGCTTTTGTTGAGGAAGTGACACACATCTCAGTTCCTGATCGCATAATAATACGGTTTGGTGACGTGCTTTGACTGCTGAGTACTAGTGGCCCTCTTCATGAAACCCTGAACTAACTTGTTCAAATTCAGTGCAATGATGCAGAAGACGAGGGGGCGAGGCATTTTCAATGTTTAATAAAGGCCATGGTCTCCTCTGCCTTGCATTTTAAATGGTGGCTTTGCAATAAGCAGGAGAGAACACTGTGGCTTTATTGCTTGGGTTGCTTCAGCAACCCCATCTGATAAAGCCTGAACAGCTCTCCTGACAGAAATAAATACACAGGCTTTATGGTGCAGATGCCTTGCTGGGAAACGCCATCAAAGACAGGAACATAAGCTTGCTTCTAAAGATACACACACACACACGCACACACACACACACACACACACACACACACACACACACACACACACACACACACACACACACACACACACACACACACACACAGTCACACATACAGAAACAGATACAGATACAGAAACAGATGCACATACAAAATGTAAAGCCATCACATAGTCAGATCTGCTAAAGTCCCTCACTTTCTCTCTTTTTACAGATTACTTTTATGTGAAACCAGAGATGTTTTTTTCTTTCTCCTTTCACTTTGGCTCTGTGCTATCTTGATAATGCTGCAAGGATTGCAATGATTGCTATTGGCTACCCTTCACAGAATAACATTTGAACTGCTCTGTGTCTCTTAAAGAGAGACGAGACCTGGTTTAAAGAATGCTATGAAAAACCGGAGAGAATGGGCAGCGTGGAATGTTAGATTGGGGCACAGGGATGAGATCAGCCTAGCTGAACAGCCACACACACACACACTCACACACTCAGACACACCACACACACACACACACACACAGACAGACACATACACACTCAGAAACACACATAGACACTATCCCACACCGACGCACACACTCACACAAACACATATACACAAACAAAAACACATACACACTCAAGCATACACACACACACACACACACACACACACACACACACACACACACACACACACACACACACACACACACACACACACACACACACACACACACACACACACACACACACACTCACGCACACACATCCCCGCCCAGCCCCCCTCTTACATAGACACATGCTCCCACAAATCAAGTCTATTTTTCATTGAAGCCCAATGATGTCATCCTGTGTTAGCCGGGTAGCCATGGTGACAGGGAGAGGCGGTGGGGCAGAGGAAAAACATGCAGTCGTTCTATTTTCCTCCCTTTCTTCCAAAAGCCTTTCATGGCAGCAGTGGAGGAGGCCCTCGCCAAACACAGAGCTGGGGTTATGGGAGCTCTGTCCTGGAGTTTGTTTTATGGTAAACCCCTGGCTAACACTTTACAATACGGGTGAATTAAATAACCATACATTAACATTCGTTTTTCCAATGGTGTCCCTGTTAACTATGGCATTGATTTATAATTTCGTTATAGGGTTAGGGTAAGTTGTTTAGGGTTAACCCTAACCCACTTATCGGAACCATAACCCATACCCCTCTTCTAATGTGATATCATAATGCATACTACTGCATTAACCAACTTTAATTAATGGTTACGCACAGGACATTAGAATAACACTTGAACTGAACTGTGCAGGAGATGATGAGCTGATGGTCACTTACACAGGAAGAGTTTGTATTTAGTGAGGTCAAGGAACATTGACATTAATATTAGGGTTGAGCGATAATGTTTGTGATTTTTGAGATTGGCAAAAACAGGACATCATCATTTGTCTTGATCAGTTTGATCTGGTCTGATTGGACTCATGATGAACAGAGATTGAAGTTAGTTTGCCTGAGCTGAGTTAAACTAAACTCAGAGCTTCACTCTTGCGCTATCAGCAGCAGGAAGGGGACGTTGATTGCACCAACTTCCTGCGTTCTGATCAGCTCTGTAAAATTGCCCACAGGAAGAGCAGTGGCCGTTCATTTGTAAACACGTCATTATTCCTTTAGTATCTAACCTGTTATGTGTGGGTGTGTGTGTCTCTGTGTGTGTGTGTGTGTGTGTGTGTGTGTGTGTGTGTGTGTGTGTGTGTGTGTGTGTGTGTGTGTGTGTGTGTGTGTGTGTGTGTGTTTGTGTGTGTGTGTGTGTGTCTATAGAGAAAACGATTTGATCATTTGAATATGATGTGTGAATGCATTGAGCAAGGTATAAATCACCACAAAATAGTGCATTGCATAACGCAAGAGGGAAATTCAAACACCAATAGCTGATATGCCAGTTCAATGCCATGAATACATTTATATTTTCTGGGCAACAGCTCCAGTGATAGAACAACTCATGTGGGAATTAAAGGGAAGGTGGTGACTGTCTCTTTCAGCCTTCTGCAGCGCTTTGTGCCTTTTGTATCCGTGTGCCCGCTCTTACCTTGACGTGGTCGTGCATGCAGTTGGTGCTCCACTCCAGGTCGAAGGCGGTGAAGGTGTAGCTGACGGTGTTCCCCGCCCAGGCCTGGACGGTCCAGCTGCACCGAGAGCTGGCTGGGTATGCGTTGGGGTAGTTGAGAGACTCGATGACGCCGCGACGCTGGCCGAAGATCTGCACTCCTTGGCAGTCTGTCGGGGAAACCACGGACACAGATGGCCTGACAAAGTTGTGATTGACACCATTGACTTGGACAGACTAATGAGGACAAATCTGATGATTGAAATCAAAATCTTATTCTAAATTTCAAAATGAAGCGGAAGCCTAACAATGGAAGCTCAGAGACCGCACCATCAGCAAGGGAAACACTGTTTACTGCAATCGCACTTCCCAACGATGAGTCATAGATGGATTCCTGATACAGCCAGATAATGACACTTAAGTAGATAATAAGAGATTGGTGCTGTCCCTATCAGTGGTTACTCTTCAATAGTGGAACCCTCAGTGGGTTGAAGTCATCTGCTTCTCATTATCATGCTCAATAAGCTGCCAAATGTGTCACACGACACATTTGGTTGCAACACTTGCAAGTAAAAACCTAAATCCTGTTTCAAAGGTAGTTGTTGGAGACCGGTATAGTACACAGAATATACATGGTGGACCAGTCAATTGGCTGGGTTTAAATGTAGGCCCAGCCCTAGTGGATGGAACGAGGCTAGGAGGCTTGTTAAGACATCACAGGAACATAAAGGTCTGACCCAACCATTCAGACAGAACAGACTTTATTAGAAAGACTGCTGCTCACAGACAGCCTGCATGCGCACACGCGCACACACACACACACACACACACACACACACACACACACACACACACACACACACACACACACACACACACACACACACACACACACACACACACACACACACACACACAAACCTAGCCAAATTGGCATTGAGCAATGGGATGGAAGGACAAAGCAAGAAACAATTTGGCTGCCTGCAGCTTGCAGGAGCTTTTCACCCCCAGGATAAGCATTATGGGAATGCCAAATGATGTTGGAGAGAGACACGCACTCATGCACGCACACACATTCACCCGCCATACCGACTATATATATCAATCTATCCATCTCAATGTCATGTGTTTTCTGCCTTGTCATCAAGGTGTCAGGTGTCCCGGTTTACTCTTGTGTATGTACTGTGTTTCCCCCTGCGTCTCGGACTGGTGAACACTGTCTCTCCTGGTGTACTCGGTGTCTGTACTGTGTTTCCCTCTGCATCTCTCGCTGGTGAACTCAGTCCCTCCAGAGGAAGCCTTCCCACAAGACTAGCACAATACCCCCCTGGCACCACCCTCCTCTCCCTAATAATGATGTAAGAGAAAACACAAATCTGCCCTGTGTCTCCCATGGACCACAGTGAGATCCTCCGTCAAGCTTCTGTTTGTTTGGCATTTGTGTCATCATATTCCTTTGTATACCTTTATAGAGACTTTTGCAAATAGATTTAGATTTACTCACGACGGTTGAAGCTAGGGAGGCAATTTATTTTATAAGACCTTTTTGATCATATTATTTAAAATTGTCTTTTACGTTTTGCGACAGCAAGCAATAAATCAAATGTCCCGACAACCCTAATTCATCAAATCCGGTATCTGGCTGTGGCAGGCCAGTGATAAGGCAGATTATAAATCAGACCAGATTTGACAGTCTATCTGTCTGTCTACCTACCTAACCGGCTACCTGCGTGCACGTGCTACGCATGACGGGAGTCTTCCACGCGGCTAGGCAGACCTATTGCTAAAGATAGCCAGCTCGTCCAGACTTTTTGGGTAGTGGCTATGAAGGGAAGCCTTAAAGGGGTTGTGGGATGTCTTTGGTTGGCTACTGCCGATTTTGCCGACCCAAGCCTTAAACGAGGACCAGGCAATACGGCACGATACAAACACAGAGGGAAATAAATATCCAATAAAAAAAAACCCCACATGTATATAGTTTCACAAAAACACACAACAAACAAATGTGGATCCTCTTCAACAGGGCTGGGCTCCTGTACCTGACCGGCTCCTCACGGGGACCCCCGGGAGAGCCGTCCGCATGGGGGACCAATGTGTGTGTGTGGCTGCTACCTACGACTCACCGCCGGTGTAGGAGGCCAGGAAGCCGCCGGCGCTGGTCATGTGGTCGGTGCGCAGCTTGACGTACAGCTCGCTGCCGGAGGAGTTGAGGGGCGCGGGCAGCGTGCGGCCGCACAGCACGGCCAGCCTTGGAGCGGCAGTGCTGTTCCCGTCGTACACCTGCAGCGGGACACGCCGGGGAAGAACCATGATGGGCACCTGACCGTTAAGTGTTGAGATCAGAGGGTGCAGGGGGGGGGGGGGGGGGGGTTGTTGGACAATCCCAGAGCAAGGCTTTGAAAAACACAGCATTAAAGCCAGGATCCGTCTCCTCCAACAGTTCTTTGCTCTTGAGTCATTTATCCAACGACTTGACGATGAATACAGGTGGCAGGGTTAGGGCATCTGGTCTCCAGGCGGACTCTGTCATAATCGGGGTTTGAACTCAGTACCTTTAAGTCAGGCATTTCCACAAGTGACTTCATTGATTTAACTGTCATCTCCTGCATTTCAATACAGTCAAATGATAATTGTCTCTCAAACATAAGATGCAAACTAAATAGATATAAGTTATTCTAAAGGGATGATGGTGGTGTTACAATGGTGTGGTGTGCTGAATGAGTCAAAGTAGTACTGATACGGATGGTGTGATGAAGGCACGGCTGTAGGCTGTGGTGGTCAGTGAATAACGCTGTTCCGGGATTATCTGCACTGTGCACTGAAGTCTTGATAAAAAAAAAAAAAAAACCCGGCCCCACCGGCGCCCGCTGCGCTTCGCCAACAAGTCCTGAGAGCGAGTGGACCCGGGGCTGCGGCACTGCTGCAGAACTCACCGCCAGGTAGTCGCGCCTACACCCCGTGTGGGTGCTGGCCTCCAGGTGGAAGTCTGAGAAGGAGAGCCGGAGCAGGTTGCCCTGGTTGGTCTTGATGCGCCAGTAGCACTCTGCGTTGGGGTGGTAGGGCAGGGGGTAGTTGGGCGAGGTGAAGGACCCCGTCCATGTCGACAAATTCCCTCCGCAGCCTTTTCAAAAGACAACGGCAAACAAAGAGGAAAAAAGAGAAAAAATAAATCATAAATATTTAAGACCCGCTCTAGTCGTTCTTGGCATCATGGAGGCCAAAGGTTGCTGCCAAATAAGGAATTAAATCAAAGGATACCCTTGTTAAAGGAGGGTTTGACTTTAGGGTTTTGGTATAGGATCGATTTGAAATGTTTTCATCCACTCACTCACAGTACCGCATGCACACACACCCACAGCTATATGCATGCACACACATGCATACACACACACACCCAGATCCACAATTATACACATGCACACACACACACACACACACACACACACACACACACACACACACACACACACACACACACACACACACACACACACACACACACACACACACACACACACACACGGACGGACACGCACACGCACACACACACACACACACACACACACACACACAGAAACAGACACATACACCATGCACACAAACCCACACACCCAAAAGTATATGCATGCACAAACACACACACACCTGGACACACACATGGACACATACAAACGCACACACACACGCACACACACACACGCACACACACACACACACATGCACACACATGCCCACCAGTCTGTGTGCCATCCCAGTGAGCGGTGAAACCCGGGCTCGTGGTGGTCACGTCCGACCGGAACTTGAGCCAGAGGCGGTTGCTATGGGATACCAGCACCGGGGGCCTCTGACTGCCGCAGAACCTCCCGATGATGGGGGACGTCTCGTAGCCCCCGTCCCTGCAGCGAGGAGCGGCGCAGTGCGAGATGAGTGCGAGGGAATCAGCAGTGCAGAGTCAGCATGACTCAACGAATACACCAAAGCTCAAGGTGGGCTGGCCGGGCAGGTTGGGGTCGGGGGGTTTGAACTCCTCCACAATGATTCTTTTACACCCTGCCTGATGACCTGAAGGCCACAGAGAGTGCTGATATTTAATAAGGGCAAAGTTAAAACCTACCACTTTAAGTCAGGCTTTTAATTAAACAACTTATTCATCCATTTATTATGTATTTTCACGCAGCTATCGCTTTGGGTATGGATTGGTGGGAGGCGGAGAGGGGGGGGGGGGTCGTATTAAGCACTTTGTGTTACATTTGCTTGTATGAAAAGCTATACAAAGAAAGTTTGATTGATTAAACATTTGTCTTTATGCCCGTGCCAACCGAATTGTTGAAACATATGGTTGCATATATTCAGAGAAAATGCGCTGAGAGATGCATTTGATAGTACATAATTATGCAAACAGAGTCGTTGACCGTAGCGCCTCGCTCAACGACCCGCAACCACAAAAACATTGTTAGGTGCTTGCGCGTTCTCAAGGGCGTGGACTTTATCGATAGGAAACGATACGTCCAGATCAATGTAAGTCTATGTTCTGTAGAATATTACATGGTCTCCCTGAGAGGACAACTATGCCTATGGCTGAAATTAGCTTATGTACCGCACAAATTATCATACTTATATATTTTTCAGAAAGGGCTCTGCCCACTGTTGCTCTACCTTAATGATCACTTTGACCAAATCATATGCGTTCAAATATGTACGTATTACAATTACAATTAGGGCATTTGGCAGACGCTTTTATCCAAAGCGACTTACATCGGTTAATACACACATTGAGACACCGACGGCAGAGTCAACCATGCAAGGCCTTGTCAGGAGCAGAACACTCAGCTAGGAGGAGCTGGGGATCGAACTAGCAACGCAACTGCTCTACCTCCTGAGCTAAGCCGACCCTAGGTAGTGCTTAAAACAGGAATATTTGTAGTCGAGAGAGCAGTAGTAGGCACATGCAGTAGTACAAAAAACATGGTGGTTGGGGAGTCGGAGGGAGGTTCTAGCATGTAAAGCTATCAACATGGGAATCTTAATGAGCAGCCATGGGCATTATCGGCGTGTAAAGACCCTGTTTTTCTATCTGATTGATGTGATTGGAATATTGACAAAGTCTCACCGGATGTGTTGACTGATTACTGAAACGTGGTCGCCCATCGACAGATGGGTGTGGCCCAGATGACGCAGGTCGGTGGATGAAGGCGCGTGGGCGGCAGCCAATCAGCAGAAGGCCACTCCCACACTCCCTCCACCCCCCCCCCCCCTCCCCCTCCCACGATCTCTGAACTGCCTCACCCGTACACTAGGTCTCTCCGTCTCTGCAGTCCTCACCACCGCCTCGCAGACCAGACTGCGCCCCTGGGATGGGGCTCTCGCCAGCCGCCACCATCCATTAAGAGGATACAAACCCCTCGCAGCCTTTAAGCCTGTCCTCGGAACACTTTGTTCCTCAGCGTTGTACTTTATCTGTGTGGCCCCAGCGGGAGAGGCTAACGGCTGCCTTAATGGTCTGAGATATTGACCTGGAACAGAACGCTGAGTTTCAAATGAACCTGGATCAGTTCTGCGTTGTCACGGTTTTGAGGATTGACCGTGTTATTCTGTAATGTTTGTGTTTGCTTGTTGTTATCATAGGTACGGGAAGACGAGCCGGCCATCAGTTAATGGGGTTATTCATAATAGAAAATCTAATAAACTTGATGAGTGAATTAATAAACCACTTCAGACACGTCAGTACTCAATAACTCCCCATTTGCGTTTCGTGCTCTGTGCTCCTTCTTAGTGTCTGTGTCGGTTTCCTGTCCATCGACCTCCTTCCCTCTACAGTGTCCCTGAGGGACATCACAAGGGATTCCGAAGGCCACGTATAACTGTTGTTATTACGATCAAACTCCTGACCTGATCTCCACGTAGTCGTAGTTACAGGTGGCGCTGTACTCCAGCTGAAAGTCGGTGAAGTTGAGCTTGATCTGCATGTTGACCCCTGCCACGATCTTGTACACACACTCCCGCTTGTTGGGGTAGTTGCTGGGGTAGTTGGGCGAACTCAATGTCCCCGTTGGGGAGGTGAAGGTCTCGCCACAGTCTAAAGCCGGGATCAATAGATGATGAGGAAAGAAAATAAAGACACACAGATATATGAGATGGGAGGAGAGGAAAGAAGAGGAGCAGAGAAGAGAGAGGAGCAGCATTGGGGAAAGGTTACGTTGAGGACACTGGCTTGGCTATGGTGTGCCCGCGTTGGTCTTTGCGCAAGAGGAAAACAATGTGGTGCTTCCCATGAGACGGCGTATTTATCAGCACAGTTTAGAAAAGGTCCCAAGCCTCAGTGAACCTGGGAACGCATGAGGTTGCCCGGGGTAACCCAGAGCCCATGGGCACACCCATTGGGTGAGACTGTCTGTTGGGTAAGGAAATGAAATGTTCTTATCTGGATTCATACATCAATATGAATCCAGAAAATAATGAATAAATGATGAGCGATGAGTCTGAATCCACATCTCCATTACCACCGCAACGGGCGACTAGACAGTCAATTGCGGAGGGGATGTTTACAAAGGTTGCACAAAAGTGAATCGCTTGCACGGTTAATTAACCATGTCAGTCCGATTGAGATGACAAATATTCTCAGAGTGAGGAGGGGCCAAGTAGGCACTCGGTGTATTGAGGCGGAACAACAAGAACCATAGGGATACATGTGGAGCCTGGCGGCCGGCGTACCGGTGGTGGCGTTGATGGAGATGTAGCTGATGGAGAATCCCTCAGTGGCAGTGGAGGAGTCGGACACAAACAGCACCGTCAGCAGGCTGTCAGTGCTGGTGATGGATGGGGGCACCGACCGGCCACAGTACCTGAGGAGGAAGACACACACACACACACAGATAAACACACACACACACACACACACACACAGATATACACACACACACACACACGCACGCACGCACGCACGCACGCACGCACGCACGCACGCACGCACGCACGCACGCACGCACGCACGCACGCACGCACGCACGCACGCACGCACGCACGCACACACACACACACACACCGGCATGAGTACACACGCAGACACACAGACACACACAGATATACACACATACACACACAAACACACACACGCAGACACACAGACACACAGATATACACACATGCATACACACACACACAAACACACACACACACACACACAAACATGCATACACACAAACACACACACAAATGCATGCAAGCATACAGGCAAACACACGCACAAACACAAACACACACACACACACACACGCACACACACGAACACGCACACACGCAGGCATGCACACACACGGACAGACGCAAGCAGGCAAACACACTCACAAACACTCACACACACAAACATGAATACAAACAAACACATTCACAAAAACGCATGCACGCATACAGGCAAACACACAGACACGCACGCACACACACACTCACGAGGACCCAGACACACACACACCCACACACAAAATCGATAAGTATCGTAAACGTATTAATTAAATTTCAGGGGCTGTAGGCAAGATTTAAGAGCTATAATGGGAATGTAATTTGCTAGAAATGGCATGGTCATCCATCGTGTGAGTTAAACGCTCGGTGAGGATATCTGTTTCCAGTTGAATGTGCCTGCCTCTGTATGGGTCTATCAGAACGCTCCCAGCGGATTTCAGGGCGCCTCTTCCCTGATTGATTCAAGGAATTCATCTCGCCTGTCAATCACATACCGGTCAACGCATGCATGAACAGAGCAGAGCAACGTAGGTGGGGAGGCAGCAGAAAGGGAAGTGGCGCTTCTTTCGCCTTATTCTTTGCTGCTCTCTCCCTTCACTACTCCCATATCTTAGCCACATGTACATATGTAGATGTACATAACAACAGCATCCTCTAGGAAATAACAATAACAATATACAAAACCATTTGTATATTTCCATGTAGTCTCACAAACAAGGACTTTACATTATTCATCTTAAATCTGACGGCAGAAGAACTCAAATCTGGGAGAAGGGGGCATTTGACTTTATTTCGCTTTAGAATAGTTTCGACCAATTGTGTCGCTGGGGCGCGGGGGATCTGTGCGCGGGCAGCTGGCGACAACAAACCGGTAGCCATGCTGGATCAGAGATTCACTGCCATGAGGATTCATGAGGAGCCACCACAGTGGAGCGGGGATGAGCGAGACAAACGTACCTGCCCACCTTGGTGCCTGTCTGCACCGTGCCGTTGTCGTACACCTCCAGGTAGTCGTGCTGACAGCTCGAATCGAACTCCACGTTGAAGGAGTCAAAGGTCAGCCGGATGAGGTTGCCGGGGGCGACGCTGATGAACCACATGCAATCTGCACCGTGCGGGTAGCCCTCGGGGTGGCCCGGGCTGGTGATGGTCCCTGTGGGCGTGGTCAGGGTGGCACCACAACCTGGGACACACACACAAACACACAGACACGCACAGTCACACACACACACGCACACACACACACACACACACACACGCACGCACGCACGCACGCACGCACGCACGCAGGCACACACACACACACACACACACACACACACACACACACACACACACACACACACACACACACACACACACACACACACACACACACACACAGGATTAATCAGTAGCAGTTTCAGGTTCATTCGTCATATTATGTAGGTTAACACAGGGTCAACGGTACAATGAGATATGAGAAAAACAGGTCAGCTCAGCAGTAAGTGCATCAGTCACAAGAACAGCACAATAAAGATAAAATAAGTAGTGTTAGTAGTCTCTTTCACTGGCTAAATTTGTGCCAACTGATATCACTTTCTCATAAAGAAAACGACGTACAAATGGTAAATGGCATCTCCTGACACCAATGTTTGATGTGGTACCTTCCATTTAGCTTAGAAGTGCTGTAGGTATGATTTAATTGCTAGAATTTGAGTGTGATTTATTCGAAATGCCAGAGCCACCAATTAGCTATTAGTTGCTGCTGTGAGAATAAGTGTTGTTGTTGACTGGGCCTGCCTCTGTGTAAGACAATGGAGGCCACCATCAAAGTTTGATGGTTGTGCTATACTGTTGGCTGTTGAGTAGTTCTTATTCTTGTTTTAAATACAGTATGTATTTATGCCTCAATCTGTCTATCGCAGGCGCTATTTGCTATATGTGTTTCTGTACTTAAACAAAAAGAATAAATAATAAAAGGACATAACAGCTGAGTCAGGAGGGAACTGGGTATAAAATATCTACATTATACATTCCACAGTATACGACCCGGTCTATCGAGCAGCAGCTGGTGTCAGTAGTCAGCAGTTTTCGTCCTGCCAGTTTGTGACATTATGAGAAACAAGACTTTCCCAGAGATATATCCCATTTTGTACAAAGTTGACTCTTCTTCACATCCATGCACCAGGATGAAGACTATCTGGGATACCACGGCTTCACGAATAAAATTCAAACTTAGACCCGGTTGACCCCGACCCCCTAAAGTGTGTCCAATCGGATTGAAGCTTTGTTTCCATGGTTTTATGAGTTGAATGCGTTATGAGTTAACACCAACGCAATCAAAACGACAACGTCTTTCTTCCATCCATAACCCAAATAAATGTGTAAATGGTTTAATAAGTTAAAAAACGAGTCAGAAACGGAGTCTGTTGTCTGAGTAGCTAAAGTCCTATCGATTTGGCTAACCTAGCGGTCAACACATCGCTGGGCACTCCTCATGTTGTTGACCGCTTCAGTGTGAATATGAGTAGGAGGACTCTATAAATAAACAGGTGTGATGCACCCCGCCCCCTCCCTCCTTACCCTCCTCGGCCGCGGCGTAGGCGGCGGTGAAGCCCATGTTGGTGACAGACGCGTCGGTCTTGAAGCGGAGGTACATGGAGCGCTGGGTGGACTGCAGCATGGGGGGCACCTGGTCCCCACAGAAGGTCCCCAGCAGGGGGGAGCTGGACGAGGAGCCGTCCCTCACCTGACGTGGGGGTGGGGGTGTGGGGGGGGTTAGTGTGGAGTGGTGGTCCTTTGCACCTGTATTTATAGTTTGTTTTGTTTTTTTGCATCTATTGCTCCTTTACGCGTTGCTTAAACAACAATACAAATCTTATTAACGAGGTAGAAATTCAATTCAAATCCTTGTTGAGTCATTTACACATTGAGCATGTACCAATTGTGGTGCATGGGGTGAGTCGGGGTATAGTACCTCCACAAAGTTGAAGAGACATGCGTTGCCCTCCACGTCGAAGGACAGGAAGTTGAGCGTGACCACGTAGCCCTGGGGCTGGTTGAGCACCCACTCACACTCCTTGTTGTGGGGGTAGGCGCCCGGGTGGTAGGGGGACCGGATCTGCCCCGTACCCGAGAAGGTGCCGCCGCAGCCTGGAGGCGGTGGGGGGGGGGGGGGGGGGGGGGGGGGGGGGGGGGGAAGAGGGTGAGAGGGTGTGTGAGAGAGAGAGAGAGAGAGAGAGAGAGAGAGAGAGAGAGAGAGAGAGAGAGAGAGAGAAAGAGAGGAAGAGAGAGACAGAAAGGGAGAGAGGGAGCGAGACAGGTGAGAACGGGAGGGAGGTGTGGATGTAACAGTCACCCCCAATAGGCTAGACAAATGAACGATAGATTTGCACATCTTGACGCGTCAGCGTGTGCCGCCAAGCGGGGATCGATTCGCTTCCCTGCAGCTTTCCTTCCCCTCAAGTTTCTAAGCAGTAAACCTCTGAAGGCTATACATTTGTGCTGCTCTGCATTAATGTGCTGTGAGCTCTCAACAGTCAGAATCCAACAACACCATTCCTTTTGAAAGACCAACATGTTGTTTTCGTTTCAGGTGACACTCATTACTGCATTGAATAGCATAAATCAATGGTTCATTATTGTACCCTTCATTGAAAGTGTTGTACGTTGTTTTGGAACACCCAGCCATAGATAGCTGGGTTCAAACCATCACATTGATGCCTCATTAGAAAGCAGAAACCTCTTAGCGTTCCACACAGTGTTTCGTTCAGTGAGGCGGTCCCTGGTGTAAAGAAACCGTGCCTCAGAGGCATGGCGTGAGCACTTCTTCACCACATTGACCCGTGCTAGAGTAAAAGCCTTGTGTTGCTCTCTGCACTAACACTGCAGAGAGCAACGGTGGCCATAGACACTAATGGTGTGTAAACTAAACTGCACACACACAAAAGTACGGCAGTGTTAAAATGGCACTCATTACTGAAGCACAGGCTGGAAGAACATCTGTAATGGATTGAAAAAGGAAGGTCCAGCATGCATTAGTCAACGTGATAACCCCAGTGGGAGCTCAATGTATTCATCACTGGCCAGTGTTTACTTACGTATGCGTGAGTGTGTGTGTGTGTGTGTGTGTGTGTGTGTGTGTGTGTGTGTGTGTGTGTGTGTGTGTGTGTGTGTGTGTGTGTGTGTGTGTGTGTGTGTGTGTGTGTGTGTGTGTGTGTGTGCATCTATGCACAAGTGTATGTGCTTACGGCCATGGTGGTGCTGAACATTGTGGTATCTGCCCTCACTGCTGGTTTAATAGTGCACTTGATCAACATGTGAAGTGCAAACTCAGCAAGAATCAGCAGTCGCAGCTGAATATGAAATCGAGTTCCAAACACAGACACACACACACACACACACACACACACACACACACACACACACACACACACACACACACACACACACACACACACACACACACACACACACACACACACACGTGTAGACATAGCCTACATTCTCTAATTGTGCAGCGTGTACTCTTATGTGCACACTTACAGTATGTCAACCAGCACACAAATACACACACACACACACACACGCATATACACACACACACACACACACACACACACACACACACACACACACACACACACACACACACACACACACACACACACACATACATTCAAATGTGGATTGAGTGTGGGTATAATGTGAAAGGAAATTGGTTGTAAGTGAATTAGGGGGTCTCTTTGCGGGGGGCTGATGGGATTATGGTCAGTGGGAGTGGGGTGGTGAGCCCACAGATGGGGTGTGGTTAGTGGAGACAGAGGGTCTACATTGAGTTAGGTCCGCAACAATGAAATCCATGGTTAACCGTGGATGACAGCAAGGTCTTGAAATGTGTGCATCAGATCAGGGGAAGAAAAGCCCCCAAAATCAGACAAAGCATGGACGGTTTCCATGTTATATAATTCCCTCAAAGCCTTGCCTGGCCAGACCATAATGGCTACCCTCGTATGGTCTGTTTGTTAAGGGGGCGTCGTCAGCCAACCCATACTTTGCGGGATATTGGACAAAAAATAGCAGTTTCATATTATATCAATCAAGCCATTGTATAAAACTCCAGAAAGCAGAAAGCAAGACCTAGCGAACCTAACAAGCCATTCTGATACAGACAAAACAAACAGAAAACAATGTCTTTCTGTGTGTGTGTGTGCTGCTACAGCAGGCTCCCTCACCCACGCTGTAGGCGGCCCTGAAGCCAGCCTCCTGCACGGAGCTGTCGGACCTGAAGCGCACCCAGAGGGTGTTGGAGGTGGAGCGGATGGGGGCCGGCAGGGTGGAGCCGCAGTACTTCCCGATCAGCCGATCCGTCTCCCCTCGCCCGTCCCTGACCTTGAGGGAGGGGGCGGGGTTTAACACAGACGGATCGACGGATACGTCACTCACCATTGAAGGCAATTCACGCTTTTCAGTCACAAAGCAGCAAACCCTTCCTCTGTGATAGTTTTTTATATATATATTTTTTCTTTATAGTTTGTTTATAGTTTCATGGTTTTACACGTAAATGGTTCATTTACGCATTGATTGACAAGGAAGGAAAAAATACCATTAAAAGAAACTGAGGACTAGGCATGTGTATAAATTAAAACATTAATAAGAGCAGGAGTAGACGTTAACCGATAATAGATTATATCCCCTCAAAAACTATTACTGAATAAAGTATACGTTTTATGGATTGATGAATCAACATTCACACACACAGACAACCTCGGCTTTTTTCCATTCTTGTAACAGAGGAACTCCACAGGCAGGGTTTTGTAGCCTTATCCCCTGGAGGTGAATGCACTCCAGCCAGGCCCCTCCGAGGGAGGGCCGACCTTACCTCCACGTAGTCCAAGGTGCAGCTCCCGTGGGTCTGTAGGCCCATGTGGGTGAAGTTGAGGGCCGCCACCTCGCCGGGCGGCAGGCGGATCAGGTAGATGCACTGGCGGTTGGCCGCGTAGTTGTTGGGCCAGTTGGGCGAGATGATGATCCCCTCGCTGTCCGTGTAGGTGCCCCCGCAGCCCGGGTCAGCTGTGGGTGGGTGGGAGGTAGGGTTGGCAGGTCAGTGTGGAGGTCAAAAACAGGGAACGGGAATTCAAGCCGTGTTCAACGCTATGCTGCGGGCGCCATGTTTAGAGGGTGGCTGCCTCTCTCGTCTGTTGGTGCCGTCTCCCAAGATGGCGCCCGGCGTGATGTGACTTCAGGTTCCCTATAGGACTCGTACATCGTGAAGTCACTGCTCCATTTCAGAAGCAGTAGTGGTAGTAATGTTGGTGCTTTGGTCATTGATAACTAATTAATCGCAAAAATCACGATGACGCCTCTTTGAAAAGGCTCGATAGTGTTTCTCGAGCTGGAAATAACACTGTAAAAGATGGACAAGTGCCTGGAAATAAAGACTGATCGATCTCTCCGCTTACCGATAAACCCGTAAACAGAACAGCGCAAATTCACGATTGATTTTTTTTTATTACCATTCGGCTACCATCGAACAACCTCAACTCTGCTTCACCTTTGTTTTGCTTGTTTATGCTACCATTATGTCTGCCCGCTCTCCTGACATAATCGTCCCTCAAAGGAGGGATCCCTCTTCTGTGTTCCCCCTCATCTGTGTTCCCCCTCAAGGTTTCCTCCCTTAAGGATTTGTAAAGTTTTTCCTTAATACTCCGTAATAGGGGTTCAGGTTCAGGGGGGATGGGGTGGTCTTATACACATAGCCTTTATGAGGCAGTTTGAGACTGTAACTGTGACTAAGGGCTATACAAATCAAATGTCTGACACAATAATTCTCCTCCAACTTCCTCACCTTATCTTCAACTCCCCTCTTCTCTCCCATACCCCCTACCTACCTTGCTGTTCTGCTTTCCAATTTCAGGATTTATTTGCCACGTTCGCTCCAGTCTTACAACCCCCCAGTCCTCCCACCTCCCCTGACACCACCTGAGATCTGTCTTCGCTCTCTGCACACTCTGTCGGAAGTCACATCCTCACACCTTGGAAAAGGACGGAACACCTCTTGTCTGAAAAGCTTTCTTTTGATGCAGCTTGTTCCTGAACTATAACAACTGCGATTCAACATCACTTCAGGGGATAAAGAGTCTCTTGCTTGTGTAGGGGATGGGGAAAATGGATGCTGACGCATTAGAAAGCACTGTGTGTCTGTGTGTGGAGGAGACTTTGACTGTGGATTCTGTGAGGACTGCTGGTGTTACTGCTACAAAACCACTTCAATATTTTTCAATGAATTATTAAGAGAAAAGCCTTGGGGATTTGACGGATTAATAGAACCGGCAGCTTTTGTCCGTTATCGTTGAAAAACATATTTTGAATTGTATAAAGTGTATGGTATTTTTATGTTTAGCTAAATTTTCACTTCTCTTATGCAGAGTAAAAAAGATATAAAAGATGAACGACTACTCTGTTCAATCTACCATTCAGCCCTTTTGTGGATGAGTGTCTGTGTGTGTGTGTACGTGCCTAGGTGTGTGTACGTGCCTAAGTGTGTGTGTGTGTGTGTGTGTGTGTGTGTGTGTGTGTGTATGTGCCCGAGTGTGTGTAAGCATGGGTCACCGGCTCAGGAGGAATGCGATTGGCTTACACGGGGTGGTGATGTAGCTGATGTGGAAGCCCCGGTCGGAGACACCGGAGTCGGAGTGGAAGTGGAGCCAGGCAGCCGGGCCGGTGGTAGACACGGGGGGCGGCGAGGCCGAGCTGCAGTACCTGGCCAGGGACGGGTCCTCTGCCACCAGGCCGTCCCGGATCTGGAGCGACATAAGACACACAGCATGCGGTGAGCCATCAGGGGTTAATAAGGAGGAACACACTCTTTTAGAATTGGACCCCGTCCCGTCCCCTGCTTTGGATGATCTCGACTCATCCCTTGAGCATTATTCATGGTCGCGGTGCGTGAACCCGTGCCAGCTGGCGTGAGCCAAAAATGGCATCATCCTGCGGCCTCATGCATGGCTACTCCGGCGATTAGTTGCATGTTGCACAACATGGTTACGGCAAAGTGTTGACGCTATTTCGTAGGGCCTATGTGCGGACAGCACCTTGCCGAAAACGATGCATCACAGTGACAAACAATTCCACCTTACTCTCTTTTTTCGAGTGCTTGCTAAACGACCACTCAGCTAATCTACTTAGCATATTACCACATGTGTGAAACGCTCCCTTTATCATCTTCTCTTATTTCCCCAAAGATGGCCTTTGATAGCTAAGAGCTAGCGTTGCGCCGGCGGCTCCTAGGGTAGCAGGCCCCGCCCACCTCCAGGAAGTCAAAGCTGCAGTCGGGGTGATGCTCCAGACTCAGGTCCCCGAAGGCGAAGGTGATGAGCAGACCGGGCGGCACGTTCACAGTCCAGTAGCAGTCTCTGCTAGGTGGGTAGTTGCCCGGGTAACCGGGAGAGTTGATGTTCCCATGTGTGTTGGTGAGCTCACCTCCACACACTTTGGTACCCAGGTGTAGAAATGTGAGTTAGTTGAATTTACACACACACACACACACACACACACACACACACACACACACACACACACACACACACACACACACACACACACACACACACACACACACACACACACACACACACACACAGGCACAGATAAACACACACACACAAACACAAACACACACAGACACACACACACAAGTTCAGTTCAGTACTTTATTTGTCCCAAAAGAGACAAATAAAGTAACACACAAACACACACAAATAAACACACAAACGCACACACACACACACACACACACACACACACACACACACACACACACACACACACACACACACACACACACACACACACACACACACACAGGCACAGATAAACACACACACACAAACACAAACACACACAGACACACACACACACACAAGTTCAGTTCAGTACTTTATTTGTCCCAAAAGAGACAAATAAAGTAACACACAAACACACACAAATAAACACACAAACACACACACACACACACACACACACACACACACACACACACACACACACACACACACACACACACACACACACACATAGACACACACACAGGGCAGGTACCTGGGTCCTGAGACTGCCAGGAGACGTTGAAGCCCCCGGCGTTGATGAAGCTGTCGGAGCGAAACCAGAAGTAGAGTGCATTGTGGGAGCTGAACAGGTCCTGCGGGCGGGTGGCGCCGCAGTATCTACCGATCTGGAAGGAGGAAACACTCTCTCCGTCGTGGACTTGCAAGAAATCAAAGTTGCAGCTGGCACTGCTCTCCAGTTCGAAGAAAGGGAAGGAGATGTGCAGGATCTGTGAAGAAGGTGAGAATGGCAGAAAGGAAGTATGTTTATTTATACAGCAGCTTTCACAGACAGGAGGTCACAGAGAGCTTTGCAACAGTAGCCCAAGGCTTTAGTCAAATACAGGCACATGGAGCAACACACTGCTGTACAAAAGCCTAATTAAATGTGTGTCTTCATATGTATCCACAGAGTCCATATCATGTACATGCAAAGGAAGAGATTCACACATTCCTAGGTGCCACTGCCCAAAAGGCAACGATCATCTCTTGCTTTAAAAGGTGTTGGAGGAACAGTTAAAAAGGCATAAAGGCCCGATTTGAATATCACCGATTTGGCTAGTCTGACGTGTTTGTCTGCAAACAAGCTCATTCAGATTTCCTTTATAACATATCAGGGCCTTAAGTCAGAGACTGATGTGAAGTATATTGCTGCAACTCCAACTATGTTATAGCAGAACTTACATGGGGAGACGGCACAGAGCCTGGGCCGGAGAAAACACTGAAAGGGGCTACAACTTGATTCCTGTTTCGTTCTGGAGATATTCTATTCAAAGAGAAACTCGATCCCACAAGAAGCTACTTATCAGGGGATTTTGATAATGTATTTTTACAGGAGCCAGTCTACATGTTATTGATTTGAAACCTTTCAGACACTTCTAGGAATGTTTGTCGGTGACTGGAAATTATGTTTTAGCTTGACCTACTGCCAGGAAAAGTTGGCCAGTGCTTGGCGGGTCTGTGTTAGAGCTTAGATCGGGTCCAGAATATCAAGCCCGACCCGACCCGAGCCCGTGCACGTTCTGTCCGAGCCCGGCCTGGCCCGACACATTAACTGTAAATATGAGCCCGAGCCCGATTTCAACCCGTTACACAAAGTATATTTGTGTACAAAGTACATTTTTTACTTAGGCCTACTCTGCTAAATATATATAGGCCTATAACATTTCTGTTTATGGAATAGATTTTTCCTCAGATTAGGCCAATAAAGCAATGATTTAAAAAACAAAACAAAACACAAACGCTCGATCAAATATAACATTTCTGTTTATGGAATAGATTTTTCCTCAGATTAGGCCAATAAAGCAATGATTTAAAAAACAAAACAAAACACAAACGCTCGATCAAAGGCCCGGCCCGACCCGGCCCGAGGATAGTGGTGGGAAATATCGGCCGGGTCGGGTCGTGCTCGGGCTCGGGTAGAGAATCTAAATTCTAGTCTGTGTTCGCTGTTACCCAATGGCTCGCTTACAGATCCCTGCCTCCAGCGACATGATTGGTCGAAACAAATATGAAGCAAAAGAAAACTAAGCGCTCCATTTCGCCAAGATTTTTTTGCTCGTCAGCTTGATTTGTGCGACCAGGCTATAGTGAATCCAAGAGCGCAGTGATCAATCACAGGGGTCCATAGGCCCACCTGGTGGGGCTCCGTGCGGATCACCCAGGTACAGCTGACCAGGTGGTCGTATTCGTCGTGGCCAGGGGTGTTAGGGTAGCTGAAGGACCCCGCGGGACCTGCCAGGTTGCCCCCACACACTGGGAACACACACACACACACACACACACACACACACACACACACACACACACACACACACACACACACACACACACACACACACACACACACACACACACACACACAAACACACACGAACGTGCACACATGGAATAATAAGGTGTTAGAGTCACAATAAGTTTAGCTCCAAAGGATATTCAGCACACAAAGATTATATATTATGGCAGCAAATGTGTCGTATAATTGAACTGATAAAGCATTGGAAGAGGTTTTTAAACGAGAAAACACATTTGTAGTTTGAGGCGGGAACTGCTCCATGCCACATTTGTGCCAAAAGCATTCGTGCCAGCAGTATTTGTAGAGCATCGATGATTAGAGACTTCAGCGGATTGGTAGAGGGCCGATTAATGAGCTGTGTGTGCACATTTATCAAAACTCTGTTACAACACGCTCAAAATGTACTTCAATAAAAATGAAACAAATGGGAGAGAACCAAGCCCCAGATTTGAGATGTACAATCATTTCTGCAAAATCCAAACACCAACTGAAAAGTTCACACATCAATCATGCAATACAACTACAAATATGTGTTATTAGTTCCAAAGGTTTTGGACCATCCGACACATTCGAGTGAAATTAAATTCCCTAAGCACCTTGCTGTTGGGTTTGGCAAAGCAGTCCGGTCCAAAGGGCGGTGCAGGTGCACGTGAAGCCGTTGAGGCCGTCCGTGCACGTGCCTCCGTTCTGACAGGGGTTGCTGGCACACTCGTTGACGTTCTGGTCACAGGTGGCCCCGGCCCAGCCCGGACTACAGGTGCAGGCGTAGCCAGGGGCGGTGGTGGTGGCCTGGGGCGGAAACGCAACGTGAAGCGGTCAGCGGTGGCGACGGACTGGACCTCGAGAGAGGTGTTTATGAGATTCAAAAGAAGCGATAGAGAGTTATATATGTTTTGCTAATGTCTCAATTTGCAAGATTGAACCCCTCCAATTGAGAAGGGGGGCTTTCAGAAAGAAAACAACAGTGTCGACAGAACAGTGTGCTGCCCACTGTAACTGGCTCTGCAACTGTGCGACACAAACTAGCGTAGCTCGGTTGACTGGAGGGGTTTTGGGAGAGTCGATGGTAAGATGACACGCCCCCTTAGCAGGGCGTTCTTGTAAACAAAGAGAGAGGTACGGGTTGGCCAGCATTATTATTATTTTTAATATATATATATCAGTTAAAGGGTGTGATTTAATGTTAACATTATTGAATCTGCTATTGATCAGCATTTAATACAGATATGTCCAGGTCATGTTGAGCTACGAGCTAGTCGAGAAGTTACACATTGCAACTTTAACTTATTTCTAATGTGTCAGGGAAGGGTCAGTGTAGTGGATAGGGGTGGCTGACTCCCAACAAAGGTCCTGGGTTCGATCCCCAAAGTCTACATGTAGGTCATCCTTGAACAAGAACTCCTCTGATATCAACCTGCTCCGTAACGTCACCGGGGTTCACTGTGGGCCGCATTGGGGAACAACGTCGGCAAAGCGCCGAATCAGCATCGAGATACCTAGCAGACTCACCGCACACTGTCCGTTGACGCAGGGGTTGTTGGTCTGGCAGACGTCGCTGGTCTGCGTGCAGCCCGAGGGTCCGTAGCCGTTCCCCACGTAGCCCGAGGGGCAGGTACAGAGCGGGAAGCCGGACCCTGTAATACAGTGCATTAGTAAAAACACGTCATTTAGAAGATGCCGTTTGTACGGCTTTTCTGTTTCTAAAGTCTTTCATCTTATAGATGCCAAGCCCGAAGATATGAATGTCTGGGAATATCCATGAATATACGTTCAATCCACCTGACAAATTGTTTTTGCAAGAAAAATAAACCCAGGTTCGCCACCTAATATTGAAACATACTGATGATGAGTTAATTTGGCAGTATGAAGGTAAATGTGACTTTTAGTTCAATAAAAATAATGTTGGAAATATGAGTTGAGTTTTGGATTTAAAAGGTGTTGAGTCCCCTGTGCGTGTGTGCGTATGTGTGTGTGTGTGTGTGTGTGTGGATGTGTGTGTGTGTGTGTGTGTGTGTGTGTGTGTGTGTGTGTGTGTGTGTGTGTGTGTGTGTGTGTGTGTGTGTGTGTGTGCGCATGTGTGTTTGTGTGTGTGTGTGTGTGTGTGTGTGTGTGTGTGTGTGTGTGCGTGCGTGCGTGCGTGCGTGCGTGCGTGCGTGTGTGTGTGTGTGTACCTGGAATTGATGAACAGCTCGCCAACGGGAAGCAGCCACCGTTGTTTGTGGCACAGATGTTGGCCTGGGTGCAAGTCCTCCCATCTCCCTCATAACCTAGTGAACACAACGGATTAAAAAGGCTGATCTAAGGGAGAGGATCTGAGCAGAAAAATACATATTTTATAAAAATCGCCAAGTGAAAAGGTTAATTGTCAGATAATAAAGTAAGATAAAATAAAAGCGAATAATTGTCATTACTGCATTAACAGATGTTAACTCATGGTTAATGATTGTACCCGTATTGTAAAGGGTTACAAGTTCAGCGAGCTGATGCCAACACATATAATACTATCAAAGGCTACATGATAGTGAGTCAGTGTACCTGGTGGGCAGGGCCCACAGGTTAGAGGAGCCCATGGGGTTCATTGATAGTGAGTCAGTGTACCCCTGGTGGGCAGGGCCCACAGGTTAGAGGAGCCCATGGGGTTCATTGATAGTGAGTCAGTGTACCTGGTGGGCAGGGCCCACAGGTTAGAGGAGCCCATGGGGTTCATTGATAGTGAGTCAGTGTACCTGGTGGGCAGGGCCCACAGGGTAGAGGAGCCCATGGTGTTCATTGATAGTGAGTCAGTGTACCTGGTGGGCAGGGCCCACAGGGTAGAGGAGCCCATGGGGTTCATTGATTGTGAGTCAGTGTACCTGGTGGGCAGGGCCCACAGGGTAGGAGCCCATGGGGTTCATTGATAGTGAGTCAGTGTACCTGGTGGGCAGGCCCCACAGTGGAAGGAGCCCATGGTGTTCAGGCATTGGACCGTCGGAGCCGTTGAGCAGCCGCCGTTATTGGTCGAACACTCGTCCACATCTCGACAGCTGTAGCCGTTGCCTTGCCAACCTAGGGAAGCCGAGGGCCGGGATGGGTTGGAGTTGGATTGTGGGAGAGAGAGTTATTTTAGACACCTGACTTCATCTCTGGCAGTCTGGCAGAGAATATCTATTCAGAGATAGTTGTTTAAATTAAAAAATCAACAGTACATAAACCACATATGGGGAGGGGCATACACATTTATAAATCGAGATATGTGCGTGGAAAAGTGATGGAACTGGTAAACGTTGTGCAATGTGAACATTTTGACTTGCTCAATTCATAAATAAATAAATAAACACAATTAACATTCCTTAACCATTAACAGCAACATATCACGCTGAAACAATTGTTATCTTATCGGCCCCTGAGATTTGAAATCCATAAGAACAATACAGAAATCCCACTCTGATAAAAACAACACAAAATAAGCCAAAGGGCTTTAGGTTCAGCCATGTTTGTCCACAGTATACCTTCCTACGCCAAGATGCCCCTAACCCAAACCTGCTCCTGCAAAACCGTACGACCTCAATGAACCTCCAAATGAATCCCTGTAAACTGCTTAGAGATGAAGGAACGCCGTCGGTTGGACGCCTCATAAACAGTAGTAAATAGTAACAGTCATTCATGTCTGCAGGGGGTCCGACCTGCAGGACAGCCGCCGCAGGAGAAGGATCCCTGGGTGTTGTAGCAGGAGACAGCGGGGTTGCTGGAGCAAGGCTTGATGTCGAGGGAACACTCGTCCACGTCCTCAACGCACGCCGGGTTCCCCGAAGGAGACTGCCACCCGCTGTCACAGACACACTGGTACCTCGGCTGGATGAGCGGAAAAGATCAAGAAAACCAAGACACGGATGAACAAACAGAGCGTTGATGATTTACGCTAGGCTGCTGAGCACAGGATAGTCTTTACATTGCTGCGTTAACGAATGCAAAAAGTTGTAAAAGTTGTCCTTGTAAAAGTCAGGGAAAATGTCACATGTCGGTAAGGTAATAGCTGTTTCTCTATCGGTGGTTGTATAACGGGAGAAGAGGGTCCTAAGGTGAAAAATCGAGGGATTTCACAAGGTTCTCGGCCAAATGTGTTGATGGGAATCAGGTGGCATTCATACGTGACAAAATGTATCTCACTGATATCAGATGGATGTCAGCTGACTTATTACAGCTGAACCGGTACAAATCTGATCCTGACCTGCGATCGGAGCTGAGATTACACATAATCTCGGGGTGCTATCCACATGATTACTGTGACTCTGTATTTATTTTTCAAGCAGAATTCCATCCACCTGAACGAACTGAATCCACCTGCAGTTAGTTTACAATGCTTCCTGCCATTTTAACAAGCCCTTAGATGTCACCATATCGCCCATGCTGTAGCATCCCTGCCACTTCCTACACGGCCTGTCTCTTTCAGGATCGATTTTAAAATGATTTGTATCACTTGTTAAGCTAGGCTTCATCTCTGACCTTGTATCCCCCTACCGGGCTGAGGACCGCCTGAGATCTTCTGCCAGAAACCTACATTCTGGTCCAAAGTTTGGGCTACAAACTAACGGTGGGCTTTCACCACCACGGCCAACCAGGCTTTGTCGTTCCCAAGATTTACTTTGCTTCAAAAGACAATCAGTTTTTGTAATAAGAACTATTTGTGCAGTGATTGCATGCACGTTCCTATTTATTTTGTCCGTTCATCTTTTTTTACCTCTCTTTACCTACCTCACCACTTGAAAAGCACTTTATGTTCTTTAAAAAGGTGCATACTTATCAAGTTATTCTTATGAATATAATTACAACTTCATGCGTCTTCTTTCTTCTTCTTACATTATGAATGGGACCTAACAGTGCATTAATCATAGGAGCCTTGATGGAACACAAGAGCAAAAGCACTCTCACAGAGACCGTAGAGACGGCTACCTCCTTCTATCAGTCCGCCATCCATTAAATCGCAATATTTATCCGCACTTCCAGGACTGCCATCAAACTAACGGCTCTGGCTGGGCACTGGACCGGTGCTTAAGCGTTGCATTATTCTAGCTGCTGTATGAAATATAATTGAGCCATAAAATTGACTAGCCTAGAGGGCCATCCGTCACACCGAGGTTATTACACTTGATGGGGATGGGTGCTGGGAATGGGTGCTGGTGGGTATTGAAAAAGGACCTTCAGGAAGCCAACCTGGATATATAAAGACAACCTGGATATATATATCCATATAGATGTAGATATAGATATCGATATGTATAGTAATTTGCTGTTAGTGTTGGCTGTCCCTAAGCATTTTATGTATCGAAGGAACCATCTCAAAGCGTTCCGTCAAGCGATGAGAACGTACGGGAACGAGGTTAACCTCCAGCTTACAGAAGACATGACCGGAAGAACCGCACTGGTGACTACATGAGCTCCCTCGCTCACCTGTCCCGGAGTGACGCGATCGGCGTCGATGCACATGCCGTGCACGCACAGACCCTGCCCGGAGCCCCTGCAGTCGTCGAAGCGCACGGTACAGAGCGAGCCCGACCACTCCGGAGAACAGCCACAGCTGTAAACGGAGAGAGAGGGTGTGTCTGATGGTGAACAATATCATTCACATATCAGGAGATAGTGTTGTGAGGTTCACACGCTTCAACAAATACTATTAAAGTCTGTGTTCAATCCTCACGGTGATAAAGATCAGTGAAATGTGGTGTGTGTGTGTGTCTGTGTGTGTGTGTGTGTGTGTGTGTGTGTGTGTGTGTGTGTGTGTGTGTGTGTGTGTGTGTGTGTGTGTGTGTGTGTGTGTGTGTGTGTGCGTGCATGCATGCGTTTGGGTATGTTTGTGTATGCGTGTGTATGTGTGTGTGTGTGTGTGCATGCATGTGTGTGTGTGTGTGTGTGTGTGCATGCATGTGTGTGTGTGCGTGTGTGTGTGTGTGTGTGTATGTGTCTTGGGGGGTTACCTGAAGGATCCCGGGCTGTTCACACACGTGGCCCCGTTCTGACAGCCCTGGGACGTCCCGCTATAGATCTGACACTCGTTCACATCTGTGGCACAGTTGGGGCCCTACCAACGACACACACATAGAGACACTCTTAGAATGGTATAGTGTCGTCGTAAAAAAGTGTATAGTACTGAAATAGTGTGTATAGTAATAATAAAGAGTATATTGATACGTTCAACCTTGTATAGTAATAAAATATTGTATACCAATGAAATATTGTATAGAAATAACAGTGTGTATTCATAGGTATAGTTTATGGTAATGAAATAGTTTAACAAAATATGTGTAATAGTGTATACTAATGAAACAGTGTTTAGTAATGGAATATTGTATAGTAATAGTATTACAGTGTGTGTCTGCGTGTTTGTGTTACTCACAGCCCAGTTGCCGGGACAAACACAGTGGAAGGAGTCCAGCAGGTTCAAACAGGTGCCTCCGTTCCTGCAGGGATTGCTGTTGCATGCCCGCCGCTGAACGACCTGGTATGAGGCGCACATACATACACACATACACAGACACACACACGCGCACGCGCACGCGCACGCGCACACACACACACACACACACACACACACACACACACACACACACACACACACACACACACACACACACACACACACACACACACACAGCAATGAGAGCAGTCTGGTTCACAATCAGACTTTGCACCTATAACACTTCTTCTTTACCGATACTGATTCCAGACTGCAGACGTCTTCACATCATCCTACCAACATACATCTATGACATTATTTAATGTCATAGATTTAATCTTAAAAGCTGACGTTCAAAAATCAGTTTTGAATTGAAAAATAAACTTTTACAAAATATAACTGCTATTGTATTCTCTCGTTTTCAGCCGAATGGCAGCATTTAGGTGGCGTTATTGCAAACTGATGACATGAGGTTTACGTATATCCCTGAAGAGTAATCTCCAAAGAATTAATTTAAAATAATCTATGATAAAGGTGACCAGCGTGTTGAATTCTTACAGATTCCAGCGAGGTCACTTTCGTCTCAAGATCTGACGTCTGAAAGAGAACAGAGAAAATAAAGGATGTGGGTTTAACGTCAATGACAGATTCATTCGACATTAAAATCAGGTGTATATCACTTAGTATTTGTATTGTTTGGAACGGTGCCTACAAGCACAATTGTGATATTTTGATTTTCGGTTGAGGGGTTTTAGATGTATTTAGTAATCTCTGTCTGAACACGTGCATGAACACACAGGGTATGGAAGAGGTATTTATGTGCCCTGTTCTCCACACCTTAGTGTCTAGTTGGTTGAGTCTGTTGGTGATCTCCGGTGGTACCACACCTCCGTGGCTCTTCAGGTCCTCGATATCAGCCTTGTTGCTGCTGATCTGCACTCAGGGAACGGTGTCGTATTTAGTGTGACAAGCACAAGCTTTTTCATCCAGGGAGAAGGATGATAACAAATAGAGTATTGAAATCAAGAAAAGAAAAGGAAAAGAATAGATATTTTGAAAATGGGACACACAGCTAAATCGTGGACGGGCAGCCAAACAGTGGAACAAAAAAGTATAATTAGTGTATGATCGATGGTGATTATCGCTGCTGATAGAAATCTGCAGCGTGTGCGTCCAAAACTGTTAATCATTCCTAGTTTCACGTGAGCAACACACTTCTAGTTCACATAATAGTGGCTCATAAAATAAATGACCATGAAGGAAATCCTTGCGGAGAAAGGCATAAAATAAATAACTATAAACATGTATCATTAGCAGTCATTTATACATCAAATAATGGATGCTCGGTGGGTGATGGTCTGACCTCACCTGAGTCAGTAGCAATGTGAGGTCTTGGTCGCCCACTTTTACCCGCCCTGATGCCGAGGGCTGGAAGCGGATTTCCTTGTTGTCTCCCGTGGAGAACACCAGGTTGCCTTTGTCCGAGAGCATACGAGGTCTACGGTGGGTGGAGGGGAGAGGGCTTTAAACAACTAGCTAGATTCATGGGTAACTCACCCCACTTTTGAAATGTACTTTTACTTAAATGTATTGCTGATTGTACTTAACAGTTAAATCAACAATTGTTCTGCTGGTTCTCATGGCTTGTTTGACTACAAGTCATGCGCTTTAGATTCACATGCATGAGAATGCATTCGGATTTGGATGGACTCAATAAAAACGAGGTTGATTCAGAACAAAGTTCAGCTAGAAAATAAAGCAGGCCACATGTGAGGCTACTTCTTACTGAACAACCACCAAATATAGCATTTAAAATGTTAGGGGACTGCATTACTTAGGCTATCTGGTTGAAGTATGTATAAAACAAGTAATATATTTTGTATCTATTTTATAAATACATTTTCAACATCCATGCATAAAACAGCCCAATTCACAGGTGAGCCTCCCAGGTGAAAACACAAGTCACTCACAGATCACTGCTGCTGCCCCTCTTGTCTCCATCGTGCGCCCCATCCTCCCCCTGCAATCCCACCAAGAGAAAGAGGAGGACGAAGAGCGGCCGCGACAGCCACAGCGGCCAAGCCATTCCCCGGAGAAACAGAGAGAATAGCAGAAAATAAAAAAAGACCTCTCTTCTGCACGGTCTCCGGACTCTATGCTGAAGTCCTGCCCGCTGGTAAGTGTTTGTGTCTCTAAGGTCCTGCACCAAACCTCCCTGACTATGACACCTCAGCCTAGGAGAACTTTGGCCCTGAACACGTCCACCCTCCAGCCTGAACACAGCACAAAAAACGATTTGGGATCATAAAAGTCTGGAAGACTAATAAAGTTACCAAAGCATCCGTGATGGGGTTAAGGGAAGATTGGGATGGTTATAACACTGACTGGATTCTTTGAGCGTGTCCATCACATGCTTTCAATGAATAAGTAACCAGGTGATGTGTGCCATGTTTTAATGGTTCCCTGCCATAAGGGTTCTTCCACAATGTAATGCGGCTGGCATGAGATGTGAGCATCGTTGGTTTATACGTTCTGTTGGTGAGACATGATTAGGGATTCAAATTCAAATGAAGCCTCACTAGAATCAAGGTTGGCTGCAGTCTATCAAAAAAACACTGCAATGCGGATTTTGGAGACATCTTTTTATTTGTTTGTTTTAAAGATCATAAAGTAACATACAAAATACATATAAAACAAAGACATAGGGCTTTCTTCACGTTGAAGAACCGTTTGAACCTTCGACGCGGTCCATGAATGTGCGTTTGAAGCAGGAATCATCAAAAGGCCTGGGTTATTGTCATCTCATCCTGCACGTCACGCATAAATATAAACCCTTCCCCTCCCCCACACTCCATCATGTTCCAATGCAGGGTCATCGTTGGGAGACGGTAGAGCTCAAATGCAAAAGTCTTTATTGGTCTTTGTGTTCTTCCGTTGTGTGCTAGGACGCCATGATCTGTATGAGTTTGGCCACCACCCGTACATTGAGACTGTTGCCGAGCACACGGTAGCGCTGCTTGGTGGAGATGCGCTCTGGGAAGGCTGGGGAGCGGGGGGGGAAACAGCCAAGGATCAAAACCAACGTACCAAAGGATGTTGTGACGTGACTTTTCCGCTGCCTGACTCACCCAGATTGGAGGGGAAGCCCATCAGGGTGGCGATCTCTCTCGGCGTGAAGTAGCGAAGCCTCAGCGTGCGCAGCCGCCGTAGTTTCTCCTCGTCCTGCGCTGCGGGCAACTCCTCAAGGCCTTTAAACACAGAGTGCATCTAGGGGACGAGAGGTGGGGAGAGGTCAACCCAACGAAAGCGACACGGTGCTTTGGGTGCTTTCAAAGCGGGCCTGTATTTGTTTTACATGACAGACCAGGGGTCATTTGGTGAAGTCTTGACACAAACAGCAAAGGTGGTAGAGGCAGCAATTGCGTGTAAAACATGTGTGTGAAGCTACCTCTGCCTCCACGCCGGGCATCAGAACGGATCCTGTTCCCTCTACATAGTGGCCGTAGCTGTTCAAAACAGGAAGGTACAGCCAATCAGCAACCACGAGGGAACAACAGACCCTCATCATCACATCTTCATCATTTACTGCGTCATTGACTCATCAATTCGTATTGAAATACATATCAGACTGGCAAATAAATACATAGACATTAAGTAAAGTTTGATAGCATGCGTCGGCATATTATTATTAAAAAAAGGCTGCATCAAATGGGAAGCAGGACTGAGCATCAAAAGATAAAAAAAAGTTTTAAGTTCCATTAATCAAGTCCAGCTAGGAACTTTTCCGGTGGGAAAACGTTGGCTCAGAATCCACCAGGTTATTATGCAGTACTGAAATGCTGAGATTTTCAAATGCAGCCTTGGAATATTGCATCTGCAATCATGTAGCATCATGTTGCATATATTGTCAATAATGTCAACCTAAACTGTCGGTGGGTTTGCAGACATTAAAATAGCTACATCTCATATTGGGTTAATAAATATGTATCTTTTTTTCTTCTGGGACCCCAGGATGAATGAAGGACCCCTATATCTTATACGCACCCCTTGGTGAAGCAGACGGATCTCCTGCAGGCGGGCGTGACTATGTCCATGAGGAGAGCGTAGCGCAGCAAAGTCTTGGCAGGAAGGAGGTACTGACTCACTTCCTCTTCCTCTTCCTCTTCCTCTCCGCCGAGGTCTGACCGCGGCTTTAAGAACTCCTGGATCTGCCGGACCGACAGGTCTGCGTTCTGGTTGGACTTCCTGTCGGCGTCCCGGGCCGTCTCCAGCTTGTACAGGACCACGCGGTCCGGGTCGGGGGGTACCACTTCCTGCTGCTCTTTGAGGCCGGTGCTCCGACAGGAAGTGGGTGGGGCCAGGGCCGGGGCCGGGGCTGGTATGGGGTGTGAGGAGGACTTGGACGAAGGGGGCTGAGGGAATCCTTCTACAATCTGCTCATTAGCGGGACAACACAAGGACAATCAGACGTTAAAGACAGAGGCAGGAGTTTAAGTCCAGTAGTCAACCGAGTAGATATTCAAACAAATTACTAAATGAAATAATTAATGAATGAAAAGATTATCTTTAACTTTATAAAGCTGGATTTTAAAATTGCTGATCAAAATATAATAAAAGTATGCATACTATGATAACCAGTTTTGTGAAATATTGGTCATGTTCCCAAGAAATGGCCAGAGTTTTGTGTATGGCTGTCTTACCTCTGAGCTGGTCTCAAATGAGAAGCTTCCGGGAGGTGCCTTGGCAATGAGGAAATAGCGAAGCCTTGAGTTTGGGATACCAAGCTGTGTAGACGCATCAGGGATGCATGAGACCAACAGAGCATAGGGAAAAATACAAGATTAGAATAAAGGCAGTCCTTCAAAACATTCATTATTATTGATTATTGTTAGGGCTTACACTGGTAGGCGACACCAGGATTTCTTGAAACGTGTATCCGCAATCCTTCAGCGTATGTAGCAGTGAATCCCTGGACAACAAAGGAAAACGTTTAAACAACAGACTGCCCATAGTTTTTCTTTTTACATATGCTTCATATTATCTTTTTAAATCAACAGTTTGATTCTTAGAATTCTTCGTAATGTATTTAACATACAAAATAATAAATAAGTGAGTGTGAATGTATTGTTATCGCTGTTATTTTTCAGTTCATTTCTATAATGCCAACTAAACTCAAAGTTGAGCCAAAATTCCAGATCTTTTCATAGTTTTTCATCCCCATTCTGGAATCCTGACGTCTACTTTCCAGGGGCAAAAACCCATTCCCAAGACTTTGGTTTGGGGCACAAAGAGCTCAAACTGTTCCCCGCCCCCATGGGAGTCCTCAGAGAGTATTACAGACTGGAGCCTTTTAAAGCATCTAGCGTTGTCCAGGGGAGGGGCAGCACTATTGACAGACAGCTGTGTTGCCTTAGCGATGACCGTCCCCCCCTAAACCCTTTTTCCCCATGTGCAGAGGACACGCCCCTCACCCGTCCTTCCCCCCCCCCGACCCATTACCATGGTTACCTGGCCGAGGAGGTTTCGAAGCCCTTCACGTTCTCCAGCAGAATGAAGCGGGGCAGGAGGGCCAGCCTGCGGAGGTCAGGGGGGCACGGGGAGGAGGACATGCATTATTGATGAGGACGAGCAGGAATGGATGGAGTCCCCACAGTGGAAGGACGTATTGATTGCCTTGCGGAATCCAGAATACACACGTTATGCTGCATGGCATGCAGCCCACAATGTTCAACAGCGTTTTAGAATCGGGCCGTGAGGTGGCAAATTACGGAGTGGGTGGGAAGAGCAAGCAACAAAAAAATAAGGAATTAGCCAACGAATAGGAGAACCTACTAAGTGGGCCTAGATTATTCAGATGTAATAATAGCACAATTATACACAAGATGGGAAATACATGGTGTTTTACAGTATATGTCCTGCTTATATATATAATTCTCATTAGAATTTGATTGTTTTTATATGCTCTTCATGGCTGAGATCATAATAATTCTGTGTGTGCTTCAGCAGGATACAAATATCTCCATATATAAAAAGCCACATTAGATCCCATCGGAATTCTCCCCTGCTGGGAAGCAAGGCCGTGCTCACGGCAGAGTCACCGCGCCACAATACAGTGTCACAATGAGAGGAAACGAGCTGCGCTGGGGTGGACAGCGTCCGTGGTTAAAGGCAGAGCACGCATTCAAGAGAAGCGGAAGCGCCAAACGGACACGGTTGGTAGTGAGAGAGGGGGGGGGCGGACGAGGGTGGCGATGCGTGAGTGCGAGGCCCCACCTTGGCAGTAGATCAAGAATGTAGAGAAAGCTCTTGGTCCTGGGGTCTGACGTATCGCCCTGCAGCCCGATTCTGCAACAATGGAGAAACTCAATCAGCCAAAGTCGCTTGGTCAGCGCGAGTCCGTAATGTGGGGAGGCCGGTCGTTTGGTTTGTGAACAATCTGAATGATTTCCTGAACCACATTGAAATAGTTTATAACGTGTGTGAAAACGTACCCGACGACTGGACTGAATCTCACCATAGGTGTAGAGAATTGAAAGTACTTCATAATGCTTTTCTGGATGAACACGCATGCAAACACATACACACATACACACACTCACACCTACCTCGTGAAAGGCTGGCATGGTGGGCTCATCAAAATCATGTCAAAGGACAGTTTGTTAAACTCCTCTAGTGATATACCCTGTAGATAAAATCAGCAATACAAAGAAAAACTGTTGCATCAAATCAAGGCTTTGCTGAAAAAGGCAAAAATGAATGGCCTTGATCTAGGCTTGTTTACCCTGAAAAGTACATACAATTTAATGATGTTCCCGATCCCAGTCAACACTGCTTTTTATGTGTTTAAATGGCGTCACAAGATGCAGAGGAAATACAGCTGCAACGCTATATAAAGGTGAAACTCTATTGCCCTTCTGCATACCAGAATGCAAACCGACCTCTAATTCATGACATGATAACATCAGGCTGTTTTGACAGTAAAAGCAATGAAAAGCAGTTCAGTGCAGTTCAGTTCATATTTTACATTGCGCGAGGGAAATTTACTTTGCAGCAGGGCATGATAGACAACAAAACCTAACAACAAACAGACTGAATGGCTTTCCCCTAGTGGAGCATCCACAAGCTAGCTCCTTCTGCAATACAGTCAACCGTTGAACAAAAAGGCCTGTAACCCAAGCCTAAGGCTACTTTCCAAGAAACGTCTTTCCCTTCGTCAGGTTGTAAATACGCTACTGCAGTAGCATGTGCCTCCCCTATGGACCTTGTCTCCACACACACACACACACACACACACACACACACACACACACACACACACACACACACACACACACACACACACACACACACACACACACACACACACACACACACCTGTCCTTGTGTATGCTTTTATGAGGAATGTCCAAATAAGGACAGCCATGGGACTATGGTGATGATAACAGAAACAAGCAGATCATTAATTTTAATTACATCCTGATAATAGGAAGGTTAAGGCAGGGCCAGTTAATATTCAGAACTGTATTATTGAACATAGACGCATTGCCATAATGAGTCTTTGCACAGCTGAACATAAATAATTTATAACACAGATTTATAAAGGAGAGGTATATTTTAATACGCTGCATATGCTGAACGAACATTCCTGCATTTTATTATTTTTAAGGCAGGAGTTTCGGTTAGGGTCCAACCAGTTAGACCCCTAGACCACCCACCCACAACACTCACCTCAATTGTCTTGGGCCAGAGAGGCGTGTCTGGGAAGTTGTGTCTGTATACCTCATTGGCCGTGGTGTTGACATCAATGGCTGCAACTACCTTGGCAGCTACGCCACTCTCTGGATGAAAATAAGACTAGATAAGAGAAGTGGAACAGCTAGAGTTGCATTCTTTCCCCTGAAAAGGCTATTATTGATATTTGCATCTTTGTTTTAGACCCAGATAGATGGATTCAGCCGCAGCGTTACCATCACTGCACTTTATTGATTTAGTCTGACTTCAACAAAATGCAGTTTGACATCTAGACAGATTGTTGCCAAATGCAGTCCTGTGTACCACTACATGAGAGGTGGTCCAGGAAATAGCACCGAGCATGAATATGTTAACAGATTAATCCATTGAAATACAATTATTCATTGTATCATCCCAAAATATATTTGACCAATGATTCAAACATTTCCCACTATCCATCCGTTTACATTGCTAGATCTTATATTGACGGGTACCTGCACATGTTTAATATTTCCCCAGTGAAGTCACTGCGAAGACTGTCAGTTAGCAATAAACATGTATTGCTGTAAAATGGGGGTAAACAACAACCTCTGGAATATGTGTAATAGCTGTCACAGTTAGTTTGGTTGTAAAAAAAAACCTCATTGTGAAGAAATGCCATCAATTACCTGTATTCCCTAGTTGCTATTGAGCTGTTGCCCTACATACTACATAAGATGATTCCCATTGATTAGTTTCTTGACTGAACTTATAGAGCAACATCTATTAAGAATACATCTCGGGAGTTGCTCATACATGACAAACATAACATTAGACGTTTGTGAGTGTAAAGGTATTTCGATACAAAGAGGATGAACTAAGATGTCCCTAGGGGGGCAATATTGGTGGGTTTATAGGCATTAAACACAGGCAGCTAAGACATATATTTCTATGTATATCGTTAGTGCTCTCCATAGAGGGGATTTAGAATAAGAGGTCGCAGTCATTCGAAACTTCTCTTAGTCGTTTTACGGCTACTTTTACCCTATCAACTACATGACGCATGCACCTACACCTACCTTTTAATGCATAATGCATTCCACCTATACCGCTGTACAGTTCTAGTACTCTCAGCTCCGCTGTCATGTTGGCAAGTAAAAGTAAACACCAGGGGACCACACGTGTTTACAGCGGCGTGCATCCGGGCAGAAGCAAATTCTGTGAAGAAAGGTTCCGCTTCTCTTTTAATTCCGCAATCATATTGGTCTAACCGTTTCGTTGCGGCATGCATAAAACTAATAAAACTAACTGTATTCTATAAGCTAAAGGCAATTATTTAGCTTTATTAAAGGAATGCTCAATATATAAAAAATAATATACATAGTATTATTTGTTTTGTATTGAATTTATTTATTTGTGTATACATGTTGTATATTTTAATTTATCATATCATATCATTTGTAAATATATATATATTCATTGCACTCGAACTCTATCAACGAAAGGTGGTGGGTGGTTAAATAGACTCACTTTGCAAAGCTGCATTCTTTGCTTTGTGAGGGGAAAACACCCGGAAAACAATAGCAGAGGGTCGCAATGCGGGGATCTCTTTTCACTGTCCCATCTCTGACAGCCTCGCAAGCCAAACTCCTCCTGCTTTTACGCACCGTTATGTCATTTGCATAGGGAGGGGACTATAAAAACCAAGTGGAAGTCAGGAAAGAGCTCTCACTGGTCTTGGAATATCAGTTGCTGGAGCGCCTGCAGACTGTACTATCCTACCCATCGCAACTTTGAGCCCACTTTGAGGTGTTATAAAAAGGGCGTACTTCAGGAGTCGGATTGAAAACCGCAAAAATGATGAGTAATCGGTCAAGCAGCAGCAGTAGGCCTATCGCCGCCTCCTCCTACTCCAGGATGTTCAGCGCGGAGCGCCCCGCCGCGTCGCGCACCTCCTACTCCAGCCGCCAGTACTCCAGCCCGGCGGTGCAGCGCTCCACCGCCCGCTCGTCCTACAGCGTCTCCTCGGCGCCCCAGCAGGGCATGTACGCCTCCAAGAATGTCCGTGTGCGCAGCGCCCACATGCCGCGTCTCTCATCGGACGCCGTGGACTTCTCGTTGTCCGAGGCCATCAACACGGAGTTCAAGACCAACAGGACCAACGAGAAGGCGCAGATGCAGCACCTCAACGACCGCTTCGCAAGCTACATCGACAAGGTGCGCTACCTGGAGCAGCAGAACAAGATGCTGAGTACCGAGCTGGAGCAGCTCAAGGGCCAGGGCAAGTCCCGCATCGGGGATCTGTACGAGGACGAGATGCGTGAGCTGCGCAAGCAGGTGGACCAGCTGACCAACGAGAAGTCGCAGGTGGAGGTGGACCGCGACAACTTGGGCGACGATGTCGAACGCCTGCGACAAAAGTATGAAATTGTCATTCCAAGGCTGTTCGGTTGATCACAGAGATTGATTTGTTTGACTATCTGCCCTTTTTCATCATACTAAACGCCCTCGGTTGAAAGTCATGTCCCCTCGAAAGTGATGGAAACTTCATAAGACTACAGGCTAGTGGGCTAGGGAGGGTTATTTAATATTTTTCCGTTATTTTGATAACTTTTAGTCTTTGTGGTCTGTTATACCTTTTCCAGTCCTCAATAGCTCGATCACTGCCCATGAATTGTTCCAAAAGAAAATCCATCTGAAATAAGCAACCCTCCGTGTTGGCGCATGTGTTGACTTTTGCTAAGACCTTGAGACCGTCCCGCCAACCGAGGGAAATACCTAAATAATTTCACTATCTATCTGCCTTTGACGTGAAAGCCATTTCACCGTGTGGAAAAGACCTTCGTGTGGCCCAAAGCTAGAGAGCTATGATGTGATTTCCCAGTTCCACAGCAGGCGAGGGCGTGGCAGCGGTTATGCAACTCTTTCTGTTTCTGTCGGCAGGCTACAGGAGGAGATGCAGCAGAAGGAGGACGCAGAGCACAACCTCCAGACCTTTAGACAGGTATGGCAGCCAACACTCAAACACAAACAAACCGTTCCTCCTTCTTTTTTTTTTTTTTCTTACATAAACAATGATCCAGAAGGTCAAGCCCACAAATTCATCCACATTACGAGTGAATTTATCACTATAGCAGTATGTATGTTTTTTTCTGCAGCCCTATACCCTTTGTTACTCATCAGCACATAGGGTGTGGCACACGCTGCTGGGCAAAAAACAACCTCTAGGCCAACAGCCTCCACTTAAAGGTGCTCACTGGAGCCACTGCAACAACACTCAGTCAAAGGAACCGCTCCTTATTATTTTCTAAAATGAAAGTTCCCCAAATACCCCATTATATAAAAGAAAAAGGTTACCCTAGAAACATGAATATTTTATTCAAGCCCACCATAGTAATTTCCGCAAGTTTTGGTGCGGTCTGAAAATATCGCCATGATCTTTTATAAAACGGAATAAAACTAAGATATTCGTTTGTTTTAGTGCTAAGGATAATTATCTTCTGTATTGGTGGTTCCGTTTTTTTTTTTGCATTCATATTAAGCCCAATCCTTTAATTCTTAAAATATTTATTTGCTCTTGCCACCTAGCATGCAAATGGGAAGCGTTGTTTCAGATAAGCCTGTCTATGCCACTCGGTTGATTGCTCTGTGCTGACTGAGAGAGCCAGAGAGGGGTATCCCTGGAGGAGGCAGCGTCTTTGTGGTGTGGTTTCCCTCAGAGGTCACAAGGAGAGCGTCTAAATGACAAACAGCTTTTCTTGGCATAACAAGCATCCTCCCGAAGCACCACCACCACCACCACCACCACCACCATGATAACGCAACAAAACTCTGTTCCTTCTTTACTTTGACACACCTCTTTTATTCACACAAGAAAGGCTTGCTGAGTGTGGTGAACACGATGCCTCGTTTCAAAGGGCGTGGCTTCTCCCTTGAGGTCGGATGATGTGACAAAGGAGATGTTGGGGTTTGCATGACTAGTGGAACTGAATTGATTTTCTCTCCCCCTTGATTGAGCCCACTGCGGTTGTTCGCTAACGGTGATAAAACCAATACCTCTTCAGGGTCACTTGTCAGGTAATGTCGAGAGGAAGTGATTTATTTCCGTGAGATTGCGTTTTGGTGGCGATCCCGAGGTGCAAGGATCTCAGGACAACGGTGAGCCCTGAGCTCCTTAGTCATCCTTCCACTTGCTTATTCCAAAGTGTCTCTTCCAATCAAGGGAACCTTACCCAGCAACCCAGAAAGCCAGAGGTCAAGAGACTTGTTCATGTTGGTAGGCATCAGGCCATCAGAAAACAAAAAATATGATCTGATTTTTTACTCCTTTGACACATACCTAGTTTTAGATGTTGGATGCCATCATTTATGTTTCCAATATCTTTATTTTTGTTTTGCCAACGAGGCAGTGGGGCTGGTCAGTGCAGAACATACCAGCAGTTTATCGGAGTGTTAGAAAGGCCACTCAATGGGAGGCATTGTCTGGAGTGAGCCCTTTACCCGGAAGGCTGGGTCTCCCAAAAGCCGTTGTTTCTAACCTGATGAGGAAAGAGGGGATTTATGGGAAAATGACAAAGCAAGCTGTTGTCAAAGTCAAGGGGTTGGGGTGCATGCATGTGTGTTTGTGTGTGTGTGTATGTGTGGGTTTGATTTATTTGGTTTTTGTGAGAGTGTGCCTATGTGTGTGTGTGTGTGTGTGTGTGTGTGTGTGTGTGTGTGTGTGTGTGTGTGTGTGTGTGTGTGTGTGTGCATGTCTGCGTGCGTGTGTGTTTGTGCGAACCACGTGTGTGTGTGTGTGTGTGTGTGTGTGTGTGTGAGTCTGTGTGCGCGTGAGAGTCGTCGGTGAGTACATTTGAGGATTTTTGAGTGCACAATTTGAACAGACAGGAACTGCCCTCTCTCTGGCTTGTTGTCCTCAGCCCACTTCACCCACCAGCCACTTGACTCACCAGCGGCCTTACACGGTGTAGGGGGGGTTGAGTGGGGGGGAGAGAGACAGGGGGCACATGGAACAATACGTCTGGGACCCCAGCAGGACAGCAGGCCTTTGTAAACCTGCCTCTTCACTTAGCCCTGGATCCGCTCTCCCAATCACAGATAATTAGCACAAGTGCTGCTTGGCCAGACGGCCCTATGTGGCCCTGGCCTGCATCAAATGGATGTTATTTAACAGCACATTGGGGGTGGGCGGGAGGGGCTTGTCACCAAATGTCATCGCTGCATTAAAGCACACCATGAATACATCACCAGACCCCTCCCGAACCCCCAAACACCCTCCGAACAAAGACATCGAATATCAGGAACTCCCCTTTCACATGCTAAAGGCTAGCTTGGTGGTCTAAAGGAGCCTGGGTCCGGTTCTGGATGCACTAAATTTGCATTCATTCAAAGGTCACATTGCACATTTCACACAGGGATTTGGAATTATTTTTGAAGGTCACGCTGATGACGGTCTTGGGTGGCTTTAATTGAAAACCAAGACTAGTGCTATTCTGGTGTTTGGATTTACCATCCAGTGTCTCATTTTCCATGAGACAGATTTGAGATAGTGCTTTGAAATTGAACTGTAGTGCATCTTCCTGTTTGTGATGTTTCTCTGGGCACACATGACCCGAGGAATGGTTATTCCCCATGAGTGAGTGCCTGATGTCTGGCTCCAAAGATGTGTAACACACAGAAAGATGTTTTATTATCACTCCTGAAACAGAATTCAAATCAGTACTTTCAATAGAAATGTAAGAATTAGATTAGCATGGGAATGTTTCATCAATGATTCATTTAATGCTCTTTATTGTGAATAATTTATGAACAATGTATATTCGTGTGTGTGTGTGTGTGTGTGTGTGTGTGTGTGTGTGTGTGTGTGTGTGTGTGTGTGTGTGTGTGTGTGTGTGTGTGTGTGTGTGTGTGTGTGTGTGTGTGTGTGTGTGTGTGTGTGTGTGTGTGTAGGATGTGGACAATGCCTCTCTGGCCCGTCTAGACCTTGAGAGGAAGATTGAGTCTCTTCAGGAGGAGATCATGTTCCTCAGGAAAATCCATGAAGAGGTAAGACGATAAACTGACAATACTGTAATACCATCCTATCATATTATCTCAGTGATAACCATTCTCAGATAATACTGAAAAACTATCATATAATATTTTCTCATTAATAACCATATCTCAGACAATACTGTAGTACCATCATATAATATTATATCATTGATAACTATATCTCAGACAATACTGTAATAATATCATATAATATTATATCATTAATAACCATATCTCAGATAATTCTGTTATACCATCATATAATATTATCTCATACCGTATAACCAATTTGCCAGAAACAAGACAAACAATCTCTCACTTCCTACATTTGCAACTTTGGTCATTTTAATGCAAAATAAAATAAGATAACAAACAATAACAACATCCCGAACAGTTTTGTTTCAAAGGATGACAAAATAACATAAATAATGAAGTGCAGTCATAGAGCTGGCACAGGTTATTGTTCCCTTTTGAGATAGATGAGAGCTCTAGAGCTGTAATCCTCTTTCACCCATTCTCCCCTACAGTGCGTCAGCATTCCTTAGCCACCTGGGTTAATTCTTTTAAGAGAGACGTGAGATCACAGAGATTATACCCGCTGGGTAATGCGATTAAAGAGGAGGGAAGAGGAGGAATTGCAACGTACTGTATGTTACATTTAGTAAGAGTAGTGTACTAACTACTGTTATGACAGCTCTACTGTACTGGGCTTGCTGTACTGAGGGTGAATTGGTTACATAGTTTAGCAAGAGATCTTACGAACTCAGAAGAGATAGAGGTTGTATTTCTTTGTAAAATACAGAGCGATGCCAGTATGAATGTAGTATCACAGAATACATTTTAGAATAGATATCGGTTTAAGGGGCATTAAATAATAATTATAAAAAAGAATATACTGTGTATATATATATGATCTTGACAACATAGTTATAACATTTAAAAATAATTAAATGTCAGTTTTCACCAGCACACATTATATTCAGTTGCTCATAACGAGGTTCCAAAAACATTAATAAATAAAAAACGCCACAAATCATTCATGTCCATTTGAGGATTTCCCTCTTCTCAACTCCCTAACCCTCCTCTTCCTCCGGTTCTCCCCTCCCCCCTCTCCTCGTGTGCGTCTGACCCCCAGGAGCTGGCCGACCTGCAGGCCCAGCTCCAGGACCAGCACGTCCAGATCGAGATGGACGTGGTCAAGCCCGACCTCACCGCTGCCCTGCGGGACGTCCGGCAGCAGTACGAGTCCCTGGCCACCAAGAACCTGCACGAGTCTGAGGAATGGTACAAGTCTAAGGTGGGCATGGAGGAGGAAGGGCATGGCTCTGGTCCAGGGGGGGGTCCCATAGGGGTCCCATAGGATCCATTGGGGCGTCCAAAGTGAAGCCTGAGATAAGTGTGTCGTATGTCATGTTTTCTCACATTGGGACCTCATCAAAGAGGTGAAACTGGTGAGATAGTGTCCAGAGCTGATTACGGGCACTACGGACCCATAATTAACTAAATGAAGTACAACTGTTATTCCCCCCTTCTATTACACCACAAGTACTTCATACTTTATTATACTGCCCTTAGGCCAAAAGTTGGGATATATATATATAATATAGGTAACTATAGTTTACCTCAAATGCTGAGGTATTGTTGATTTATTGAAATATTGAGAGAATAAATATGGTATTGACAAAAGGTGAATCGGCTGAACTGGCTGAACTTGTAAATAAGGTGAATGGGGTTTGGTAAAGGAAAGATGCAGCAGGTTGCTTTAAAGCCTGTCTTTGTCTCAGGATTATCCACTACTAACAGCTGACTCTGTTGATTAGATTTCCTTTATACGCTTGGCGCACACACACACACACACACACACACACACACACACACACACACACACACACACACACACACACACACACACACACACACACACACACACACACACACACACACACAGCTATAATCAACGGGTTATCTGAGCCGTTACAGAGCAAACGCGATGGCTAATTTAAAAGTACATTGGAGCACTGCAACAATCATTGTTATTAATTCTAAATATAATTTTCAACTTTTCCAATGGGGAATCCTTCAATAAAAAGAAGCAATTACAAAGTACTGCAATTCGACCACTCCTAGCACCTGATGGATCTCATATCCCTTCTCAGTTTGCAGACCTCGCCGACCAGCAGCAACGCAACGGAGACTCCCTCCGGCTGGCCAAGACGGAGGCCAACGAGTACAGACGCCAGGTGCAGGCGCTCACCTGCGAGGTGGACTCCCTCAGAGGAACCGTAAGTCCCGCCCATTGTGATTGACAGCTAGTAGGTCTCTATACTGTGAATAAAGACGAGTCCAAGCCTGCCCTCTATGGATCGGTTCCAGGGAAAGTTTTGAGTCACAAAGTCCTATTTAGACCACTATCTATCGATGAATCTGATCTAATCTAATCAAGCCTTTTTTATTTATTTGATTCTAACCAATTTATTTTGAGATATTTTGTGTTCATTAATTTTTTGATTCTACGACATGAAAAAAAAGCAAGTCATGTACTTGCTGCTGTGGCTCCCAAATTTCCCATCTGTAATCAATCAACTATATGATCTTATCTTAAAGCTGACATGCGGTAAAGGCATGTTTATCTGCCTTACAGTGTTAACATATCCTTTTTCTACAACACCAATGACCACAACAACAACAACAACTATAAACACATTTAATATTAAATACCAAAAGGATGGCTGTAATGAATGAAAAAGTACCATAATAAACCAGGCTTCAACCATAGCATTGATAACCATTGTTTTACCATATTTTTTACCCAATTATTGAGAATCCCTCTTTCCCAGCCTTGAGCATACACACTGCGGTTAGAACACAGCACTGACGTACGTAGCAGTGTGTTTGTACCGCTGAGTAAGAGGTACAATACATTTTTAATGTGATTTAATGCACTCTAAAAATAGCAATGTGCCACACTCGGCCTGTGCGAAAGTACAGACATGACGCAGACATTCACGACTCTCGTTATGAATCTATTATGTTATGATTTATATTTTAAATGAATGCATGGTCTTTCATCCGTCTATCACCACCTACAGCCTAAGAAATATGTAAAAAGCTGTGGTCTGAAGAACCATTTGTCATTCATTTGACATTTATATTTTACACATTATATTTGTTAGTGTATTTTTGTTATGGAGCACGACATGAGGTCATTTCCTGTCCCCCCCCCTCCCCTCAGAATGAATCCATGGAACGCCAGATGCACGAGCTGGAGGACAACTTCGGAGCAGAGGCTGGCGGTTACCAGGACAACATCGTCCAGCTGGAGGACGACATCCGCAACATGAAAGACGAGATGGCCCGCCACCTCAGAGAGTACCAGGACCTGCTGAACGTCAAGATGGCCCTGGACATCGAGATCGCCACCTACCGCAAGCTGCTGGAGGGAGAGGAGAGCAGGTAGGAGCAAAGCGCTGCTGCTGTTGTGCTGTCGCAGTGCCGCTGGTGTAGGCATTGAGATGGGTTGATTATTGGTCAGTACTATTGGTTGTAGACCATGACTACAGATTATACCAACGTCACGAGATGCATCGCTGCTAGCCCCTACTATTACTAATCTGTGATGAAGGCAGGTTGTGTCTCACAATGTGATTGTGTGTTGTAGTATCATAGAGCAACACGTATTGTGTTGTAAGCAAATGGAATAGTAGATACAATAATTGCTGCAATATTTTAAGGTTTGAAACATATATTTTACATTCCTTACCCGAATTAAAAGTTTGAGGAACTTTTAATTTGTACTTTTTAGGGGCCTTTTTTTTCCTCTATACTCATTTCATTATATTTCAATCAGCAATTTGTACTCACAATACATTCAGTGACAACTCCTAGACAAGTAAAGTTAAAGTTAAAGTAGTTAAAAATAGTAATTGGATGTAGTGGTTCTAAATGATACAACATAGGCTAGATTTTGGAGTGTATCTTTCATCTGCATGACGTACAAGCATAACCCTTCCTCTTGCTCTATCCCATTTCCCTTCCCCTCTCTCCTCATCTCTTAGGATTACCACTCCATTGCCCACCTTTTCTTCCCTTAATATGAGAGGTTAGTAACAAACGACCCAGCTCCTGATTTATTCAACAGGCAGACCGGCTGTAGTTTAAATGGATTTATACATTTTTTTGGAAGGACCCTGTGTGTGTGTGTGTGTGTGTGTGTGTGTGTGTGTGTGTGTGTGTGTGTGTGTGTGTGTGTGTGTGTGTGTGTGTGTGTGTGTGTGTGTGTGTGTGTGTGTGTGTGTGTGCTCGTTGGCATGCAAGTGTGTGTATGTGTGTGTCTGAGACTGGGTTTTGCTGAGTCAGAAGCCTCATGCATTATATATAAACTGAAGTTAGTGCACTTCATCCAGCTGTCTAGCATAGGTAATCCAAAAGGTCCCCCCCCCTATTGAAACCCTACTGCCAGGCACGCAATGTTCATTCACACCATTCTCTCACTGTCAAAGCTCTCCTTGACTTTGCATTACAATTTTTACATTCATTTAAAAAGGCCCTATCAAAATTGTCAACCGTGCTCTGGCCTATATACATTGTACACTGTATGGGGATGTCAAAGTTGCTATTGGTAACAAATGTTATTTGTGTAATCTACGTAAATGTGCAAAGTTTGTTAACAAGGCGTAGAGTCCTCAAAACCATGTTGTTTTTTTCTTGTTCTTCACTGCTCATAAAGAAACCATGATGGAGAGCCGGCCTATGGTAGACCACTCCAAGAGGGTCGTGATTAAGACCATCGAGACCCGAGATGGACACGTAAGTCCAAACCTCCCTGTTCCCCCCTGCAGCCATCTGCGTTTAGATCATTCAGTGGATTGATCGTTCATCAGTTGACTGACAACACGATCCATATCATTCTGTGCATTGCTTATTCTCACTGTCCCGTTCTCCCCCCGTCAGGTAATCAATGAGTCAACCCAGCAACACGACGACCAGGAATGAGATCGACTCGACTGAACCACTTAGGAGAGATGGGGGGAGACAAGAGAAAAAGCGGTGGATACAAAGAAATACATTTGAAGCATGAAGACTAACAAAATGATAATGATATGCAGCAAACGGGGATATATTGATGTTGTGTTAGTGAAAGTTAAAAATAAAAAGAACATCTTAAAAAGTGCCTTTTAAAAGTGACACATTTTAGGGGCATTGGGTTGCTAGTAAGGTTGTTCTAGGCTAGGAAACAGTAGAAGATAAGATAGTCACTGAATGTAGAGGAGGAGGAGGTAATCCTGCGTTGAATGAGCACATTCTCTCCGGCGTTCTCTCTTGTAGCTTCTGTACCACATTTACTCCACCAGCACAAAGCGCTAGCTATTCAAATGGCTTTCCACAAGAACCACACGTATCTATCTTTAAGTTCTTATTCACTCTAGTATATATGTTGCGAGGGGCGCAATCATTTGCAATACAAATCAGACCAGAGAAAATGGCTTATTTTCAAACCATCTACAACACGTGTTTAAAATCGGTGTGGTCGTTTTCGTTTTAAGGCTTCAATGGATCCACCACATATAAAGAGATACGGTTCTGGACTGCAGCAATAATGCACTCAAAGCCATGATGAACATGTCACTACTACTGTACCGTTCTGTATGACGTCAATAAATACTTTCAGTGGAATATCCTTTGGGTCTGTATGTGATTTTTAGAGTAACTTTTTAATGACAATTACAGTGCATTTCTGCTTCACCATAATGTCATACTCAAGGAAGTATAAAGAGTAAAGGACAACAATACAATCATTTTACTAGAAAGCTCAAATCCTATGTTTGTTATAGCACAGATAGTGATCGTGATTTGAGCGTAATATCGAACATCGGAAAAATAAGGAAAACTGAGAATTTGGCCTTTTATTCCATTGTAGTCAGATACATGCAAATAAAAAAATAAATAGTAAAAAACATACCAGCATGGTGCTTTTTGCATACTTATTGCAAATGTTAGAGTGCCCTCTGTTGGGTGAACCAAGTTTAAGCAGCCTGACCAATCAAGGAGGCGCTAGAATAGTGGACACCAGTGGCGTCCCTATGCTGTTTTATTCGGGGCTAAAGCCTCGGATGTTATTTAATTAGCCCAGAATATGATCTTTGGGAAAAATAAATAAAATATTCATAAACATTTATAAGTAGCCTAGTCTAGATAGACATAGTCCTTCTGGCAAGAGAATAAACAACCTGTTTACCACCTCAAGTGTATTAACCTATCCTATCCCCAGTCAGATCTGTGTGTGTGTGTGTGTGTGTGTGTGTGTGTGTGTGTGTGTGTGTGTGTGTGTGTGTGTGTGTGTGTGTGTGTGTGTGTGTGTGTGTGTGTGTGTGTGTGTGTGTGTGTGTGTGTGTGTGTGTGTGTGTGTGTGTGAGGTCTGCCTCACTTGTATTAATTTGAAATAACTTGAATGGAACTTTAGACATTTGGGTATAAGCAGCAGAGCAGTCAGGTAGCTATTTAAAGCTATAATAAACCGCGTATTTCGTTTATTTAGATAAAGCATGATGAAAAAGTTTGCATGCACAATAAAGCATAATGCAGGAATAGTGCCCCTTCTGCCGGTACCTCTTCTGATAGGGAGGGACTGCCCGATCTTCAACCGGCTGTGGAACCCGGAACGGGGATCCCGACCCCGAAGAGAGCCTCCCCGCCGCGCCGGAGGGTACCTTCGACCAGCCTACGGGGCCACGCGGCGTCCGGCGACCCCGGCGGAGACGTCAGCCGAGGACCAGGCCTCCGACGGGAAAGGACCCACCCCTCCAGGTTCCCCGGTCCACGCCGCAGGGGCGGTAGTTTTTGGAAAGAAGGAGGAAAGGCAAAAGTACTCTGCCTTACTTGAAAGAAAAGGCCTAATAGCAAAAGATGTGGTAAAAAACCTCGGTGTCCTTATAGATAACTTAAATTTTAGCAGTCACATTAAATCAGTCACAAAATCAGCATACTTCCATTAGTGGGCAACTAACACAGTATTACAGTAGTAGTACAGCCACTCCGAGCTAGTCGCATATTGAGCTTCCAAATGCGCTGTTTTGGTGTCTGTAGCTATAATGCAAATGAGGAGCGAGGCGGGTCAAGGAGGAGGGTGGGGGTGTGGCCCTGAGCGGTTTGCAGCCACGGTACCATGCGCTCTGTCTACAGTGGATGTATCGCAATGGTGAGGCGCACACAGCCTTTAGCCGGCATGTCGCAGTTCATGTACTTCAGCGAGTCAAAGCCAAAGTTCCTCTCCCCCATTTCCTTCTCAACCATGGCTCAGATAACCTCCACTACAGTCTCGTTGTGGAAATACAACAGACGTCAAAGAACCAACAAGAAACACTTGCGTTAAAGTGTGTGTATTCACACACACATGTGGCGCTCGCACGGTCGTGTCTCATTGGCGGGCCAACGTCTCTGGGCGGGCCAGGCAGAGTAAGGGGAGGAGCTTAGATGCTTTGTGAAAACATACCTAAAGACATTCCAAATCAGCGTGCTTGAGCCTCTGTTTTTTCCAAAGGCGAGCAGAACAGCTAGTGCTCGTTTTACACTAAACGCAAGTTTTAGCCACTGGGGGACCATATGCAGGCTAGGGGAACTCATATTTATGTTAGATAACTTAGAAAACATGAAAAAAATGTCATGTCATGGGACCTTTAAAATATCAACAAACTTAGAGGACATATGTCTAAGGAGGATCTGGAAAAAAACATAAATGCATTCATCACTAGTAGGATTGATTATTGTAATGTTCTTTTCACAGGACTTCCCAAAAATTGTATAAAACAACTTCAAATGATGCAGAATAGTGCAGCCAGGGTCCTCACTAAAACTAAAAGGAGAGATCACATCACCCCAATCTTAACTGCCTATCAATAGCGCGCATTGATGGATAGTGTATGAACAGCAAACCTTCAAGCATACAGTATATATTCAAGCTATTTATTCAAGCAACACTCACAAACAATCTCTCCCTCTCATCATGGCTCTGTACTGCAGACTAAAAGAGTCAGGGTGGGGCTGAGGGCTTTAAATATGGCGTCAGGAAACACCTGCTGGCACTGATTTGCCCAATTTGGGCCAAACCATTTTCCCGTGTGTCAAAGGAGGACACTGGACATTGGCATTGGACATTAATGAGCGACAAGACTAAATACACTAGTGAAAATCACTGATCTACAAGATGAAATTAACTTTAACACGCATGCTGTATTTTTGATGAGTTTATTCATGGTTGATTTGCAAAATGCCACAGTATTATAATCCCCCTGTTGATTGGGCCTGTCTAGTGGGAGGGGCCGTGGGGTATAAAATGGGTGAGCTGCTGTCTTTCTGAAAGTCTGCTGTATGCTGTTGCCAGAAGAGGTTGTCTACTGAGGTGATGATTCCATTATGTTGTAAATTATGGTTAAATGCATTCAGTGATTGAGTTTAATGTGCATTTATTTTCCTAATGGATTATTTTATTTATTGACAATGATTATTTGAAATACCGGTATTTGATTTTGAATATGCTTGATTTATTATAGAGAATATTTGATTATTGATTATTTGAATTGATTGAATTATTTGATTTTGGCATTGGTTTTGAATAGTTTTATTTTTACTATTTTCAGATATTTGGGGGTTGGACTACTCTGTATGTTTTGCACTTATCTGACACTTTGGGGGAACAAACGGCGGGGTGTGACAGTCTGCCTCCCTAGTATTAATTTTACTCTACAATAACTTGACTAGAACTTTAGATGTTTGGGGATAAACAGCATAGGAGTCGGGTAGCTATAATAAACCGTGTATTTCGTTTATTTAGATAAAGCATTATGAAAAAGTTTGAATTCGCAATAAAGCATACACATAAGTTTGGCGTGCAGCATTTTCATTTTCCCCCTGGGCTAAGCCCCGGATGTTTATGAAACCTAGAAATCCCCACCCAAAACTATTCTCTTGTGTAAAAATGCGATATGCTTGGAAGAGACGGAGGGCGATATTAGGCGTGTTCACCTAGATGTGTGACGGATAGATGGGCAACGTTTACTTCAGTCCACTGGGTAGGCTGGTAGACTGATCTACCCAGCACACATCTAGGAGGACACGCCCACTAGTGATGTCACAATGCTGCACATTTTCAAACCTGCTTGTAATGGCTAATCAAACTCTCACCTGGTGGTATGATAGGTCCCCTATAACCAGTGAATGAGTCTCTCTGGTCTCTTTGATGAAAGCTTCCTACTCACTCACACACACAAACACACTCACTCGCGCACACAGTAAGGTGAATTGAGATTTTTTTCGTTTTCAAGTATGAATCTAAATCAGTCAAATCCGACTCATCCCTTTAATTAAAATGAGGGAGTTCATTTAAAATCAAACACAGAGCTGAAATAGCCTGCCAGTGTTACCAAGGCGTCCAGAGGGCGCCGAACCTGCGTTGAGTTTTACTAATTAGCTCACCTGTCGCAGCTCGCCTGCCTGGTTTTCTTAATTTGTTAATTGGTTGCCTTTGGTGCGTTTAATTTAAGAGGGAACCGGACAGTACGTTGGTGTCCTCCACTGGTTGGCAGTGTAGCGTCTCCCAAACGTATGTTGTTGTGTTTCCAGAAACCAGAACGTGTGTGGACTGTTTTGAGGTCTGTTGTGACTTATTTAACATCTCTTCCTGTTTCACAGGTTAAAGACTTTTTGAAGTAAAGAGGAGCATCTCATCTGAAAATGATGTGAGTACAATTGTGTGGCAAAGCACAACTGATGTGATGTGTATGTTGAATATAAATCACTGATAATGTGTGAAGGGGATTGTAGTGGTTTAACTCTCATTTGAAATTTGGACCTTGAGTAAACTGTTCCTTCCTTCAAAGGTCTATCATGGATATTTAACTGCAGTTCTGTGAGTATCTCAACTTAACCATGAAGATGAACTGCAAACTGTAAGTCATTAATTTCTCATTACTCTTGGGCACATTGATGTATTTTTGCTTCCTGGTGAGTTAACCTGTTACCTGAAGGTTGATCTGAGTAGTAAGGATGTTTTATTGGTTCATTGGTTTCTTAGGTGTTTGGTTTATGTTGGTTTTAATGATTTGTTAAAATGGTTACGAGATCCAAGTTATTGTTGTAAGCTGGAGTAATGGGTTGGGTTCTGATGTCTTAAGTCTTCTTTCCAGCTACTCTCCTGAGCTCTGCATCTTCAACACACGAGTGTTGCTTTACTGATGAGGGTGTGGTCTGAGTGAGCGGAGGTGCATACTGGGATACAGAGCTGTCTGAATTCTACAGGTCTGTAGGCACGCCCCCTCAGGGGAAACCAAGTGTTTCAGAAACCGTCGTGACGTCAGTTACATGGACTAGAATGTTCTTTAAGATGGAGACGGGATTCAGAAGGAGAAACGCCAGGGGGAGATGAGGGGGCTCCTCATCTCAACAGCTGAAACACAACTTCAGTCTGACAGAGAGAACCATGGAACACATTCAACAGTCCCCTCCAGGCATCGTGACTCCTCAGGAAAATGTTCATTTCCAAGAAGGTCTTATTTGGGGCCATCCCCATATGGATCCTGCTCCTCAAGAGCCAACCCCCCTCCACTGAGTGGTCTTCTGAAGAGATGACTTCCTTCCTGTCCTCAGGCTGATTAAAGCTGCACCGTTTGCATCTGTGAATGCCCCTCATTCAGGAAACCACTGGACTACAAAGACATGACTTCAGAAACGTTGAATCAACCTGGGACACATTTTGGAGACGCCAAGCATAATCCAAAACCAATGTGGGACGCCACTGAAAAATGTTGCACATAATTTACTTCTCTGGAGACATTGGTTGTTCTGTTCTGGGTGCCCTGGCAGGAGAGCTGGGGTTGGATGATGGAACGTTATTTGGCATGAGGTTTTTACCCTGCATGATTGTTTGGCCTTTTATGGCTCAGTGGTGTGTGTGTTTGGGTTTGACATGAGATGGATGATTTTTCATCGCTAGGGTTCTACTGTGTGTGTGGGGGTGTGTGTCTCCCACTCCCACCTGGCATGGGGTTCTACGTGCCTGTCCTGGGTTCTATGTATGTGTGTGTGTGTGTGTGTGTGTGTGTGTGTCCGGCTTGCTTTGACAGTGATAATGTTCATACGGGGGTCTGTGTGATTGGCTTGGAATATTGGAGTGGTCAAATAAATCATACCTGATGGACGGCCACACGTTTACTTAAGGACCTCCAGGAGACATGAGCCCAGAGCGACGATGCGGAGCGATATCCAACACACTGGGCAGGAAGGAGGGTATCCAACTCAAGTGTAAAAGGATGCAAGCGGCGTGTTCAGATCAGTGACTTCAAACTAGGACTACACCAATCAGGATCAATGGAGGATGGACACCTATATTCCACAAGGAGAGTCTGACATTGGAAAGGGACCGAAATGGATATTCAAGATGACCTTCAGACCTGTAATGAGACGGCTCTTCCTACCAGCCTGGATTGATGGAGAGCCCTGTGGATCTTGTCTTGCTCTCAGTTGCACGTCTTCTCAGGCTGAACTCTAATTGTCTCGGACAGGACTAGCTGAACGATTGGTTCCCTTAAATCAGAACAAATCCGGGAACTCCAGCTAGTGCACTCTTCGAGCTGTAGTTGTGCTCTTCAGCTGAGGAGGTAAGGAAACCTTCACTGGGGCTTCAAGATGTAAAGAGGAGAATGTTTCAAAGTGTTCCATGGTACTCTGATGAAGACCGTTGGTGTGTTCCACTGGCTGAGAGGAAGAACCCACACATCTTCCTCTTGGCCTTTCTCCTCTCAGAATCCTGGCGCCATCTATATTGGCGCCAAGGATATTCCAGCTCATGTAACTGATGTCACGACAGATTCACAAACACTTGGTTTCTCCTGAGGGGCGTTTCTATAGAACTGAAGACTTCAGACAGCACTGTATCCCAGCATGCATCTCTGCTCACTCAGACCACACCCCCATGAGTAGGATGCAACACTCTAGTGATGGAGATGTAGTGTTTTATAAGTAACGAGGGAGCAGACTAAGGGGATTAGAACACAATAGAATGTAAAGTTTGTAAATCTTTAAACCATTAAGATGGTTGGAAAAGTCAGGAATTGGGCTTATTTTTAATATGGGCAGTCCTTTCACTCGGATGCTCACTTCTCACTGGAAATGTACATGCGTTGGCTGGCTGGCATGATTTGCTGTTGGTGATGAGGTGGTCAGGGTGACGTTGCAGGGCTATGGTCGGCTCTCTGTGAGCTCAACGTTTAGATTTTCTCTGTATGGTTTGTACCCTGAATAATCTAGATAATTGTAAAATGTAGACACGGGTTTTGCATTGAATGATTCCAGGTTTTTAGGTTTAAAGTTGTTGTACATGGTAGTTTGGTTCTTCGTATGGTTTTGAGTGATTATAACTTGTACACACTGGGTGCATAATAATGTAAAGTTACACTGAATAGTATTAATGACCAACAGCAACAAACGGATCTCCTCAAGGTAAGTCTGTTGGCTGTATTTTAATGAAGACCATCGCTGGACTTCAGGATCTTCCTCCGTTCAGCTCAAGGTGAGGCGCTGGTTATTTTTCTTTGGTTGGTTCCGGCCGGAATGTTCGGATTCCAGTCGGACGGTTTGTGCTTCCCGCCGTGGAAGGTTCTGAGTGCGGTCACTTGATTTAGTCCCAATGGTTAGCATAGAAAGTTGTAGTCTTGATATTAAATACATACTGACACGAACGTCGTACAATATGTTAATTTTCGATGGTTGGGCCGTACTTTTAACCACGTTGACGGGACTCTCGCTGCGTACAAAACGGCGTTCTACTTGCGGCCCAATTTTTGACATCGGTGAAGGCTGAAAATCATTTGAAGGTGGAAGACAATTTGACATTTCTTCAAAGGAACCCAGCACCTGAATATGAGTTGAGTAAATTTGATTTAATATTGATACTGTTTAGTGTTCTTTTTTACTTCACCTTTTGTACGTTCTAAATATATGCTGTCATTAATTGCCACAGAAGTTAAACCCTACCCAATAGAGTTACCAACTGGATAATATCAAAGCTAAAATAATGGCCGTCATTTCCACATGTTACAGTAGAAGATACTCTAGAACTGTAGAAGGTTAAAAAGGTAACATGTAGTTTGTCCCATGGTGTCTGCCTCCTCACCCAGAGCAAGACCTCCACCTCCTTACCCAGAGCCAGACCTCCACCTCCTGTCAGAAGTCCTCCAGAACAGGTCAGTGCTCTTGTGTGTGTGAGTAGAGAAATGCATGGCCTGAACCACTTCTTTAAATTTGTGGACTGCTCTGTCTTCATTCCCAAAATGTCTGGTCTCAAGTCTTTTCCAGCCTTGAGTTATAAAATAATAGTTAAATTAATTTTGTAACTAGGTTTTGGATGAGTCAATTAAGTTTATTGTTTGGCAAATGCTGATATAAACCTGCTGCTGTAGCTCAAAGGTGAGGCTGAGAGGCTTGGGACCGGAGGCTTGTGGTGCCAGGATGGACCGGAGACTGATGCTGGAGACCAGGGGCCTGCAGCACCGGACCAGAGGGTAACCATCACCAAGCTCATCTGAAACACTAAAATCCTCAGGTTTAGGTCTGGTTTTGATCAACTTATGACTTTACATCTGTGCCAAGCTGTGATTTGAGTTAATTCATACTGGTTTTGTGTAGGAGTCATGAGCCATTATTGTTTCTGGTGCTGCTATGACCATAGTGGATGAATTGCTGAACGCAACAATCTGCAGACGTTGTCTAATTTAAGTGTTTAAATATGTTTTAAATTAGTCTTCCATTTTACAAGTGAACCTCAGATGCAGGAGGTGGGGTGTATTGCGTCCCAAGGTGATTTCCTGCTGTGACCAAGTGTGTTTGTAACCAGACCAGGAATCCATGGCTGAAGGAGCTGATGGAGGAGCCGCGCTGAAGGCCCTGCCTGGTGGAGGAGCTGATGGAGGCCCTGCCTGGTGGAGGAGCTGATGGAGGCCCTGCCTTGTGGAGGAGCCGTGCTGAAGGCCCTGCCTGGTGGAGGAGCTGACGGAGGCCCTGCCTGGTGGAGGATGTCTGTCGTGGGGTAGATGGAGCCTGACTCTGAAGTGACCATCACACTCACTGCCACTTCTCTTAGAATACTGCTACCACAAACCACCGGCGTTTGTACCATATATACCAGACGACTACATCTGTTTTACCACATGTTGCAGCAAGCCTTCCGCTGTCTGTTCCAAACCAGGACTCTGGTTTGGAGGAGAGCTGATCGAGAACTGATGGAGGAGCTGAGTCGCTGGAGGACGACTAGGAATCGACCAACAAGGATTCCTCGTAAGTTTGTATTTACTTACATGGTTGACCTAAAGGGCAAAATAGAGCTGTTACTTTGACATGCGTTAACAAACTACCGCTGTGTTTTATTACTAGAACGTGTTTCTGGAGCGGAGGCGAACTGATAGGGGAGCCGTGAATCTGGAGGATGACGTCACTCTACCAACAAGGATTGTAAGTTTGTATTAACCTGTATCAAGAAAGTGGAAATAAAGGGCTTAAAATTAAGACAAACTAAAAGTTTGTTACCAGACGTTGGGACCAGACTTGCGCTTTTTGTTTCAGACCAGGACTCTGGCTGAGGAGAGCTGATGGATGAGCCATAAAGTAAGCAGAGTGGACTTAATGCAGGATTAGTTTGTCCAGTAGAAGTTAAGGCGTACTACTGTGGTTGGTTACCAGACAAACTACAGCTGCTACTTTGTAACGCGCCATTAGATCCCAACTACTCCTGTGTTTGTGACCTTACATTAGAGACCAACTACTCCTGTGTTTGTGACCTTACATTAGAGACCAACTACTACTGTGTTTGTGACCTTACAATAGAGACAAATTACGTTTGTAACCAGACCAGGAATCTGGAGGACTGACGGAGAAGCCGTACATCTGGAAGGCAAATCCTGAGGACGATCAGGACTCTACCATCAAGGATTCCTCGTAAGTTTGCATTATCTGGATATAGTGGACTAGGTAGGGGGTTGGGGGTTCAACTCTCAAACCAATGGTGCCGGGTTCAAGTCCTCAGAATACAGTGATACGTCCTTGAGCAAGGCGCCCTAAAGCCTGCCTGCTCCTTAATGACGTCTCTTTGGTTCAGATAATGTTGCATCTTTTGAATATTGAACCTAATCAATGTCCTTGTTTGGTCCGGGCAGACACACCTGAGCTGAACCTCACCTGATCCCCTTTGGTCGGGGGCAGACGCACCTGAGCTGAACCCCACCCGATCCGGACATCCTGCTGGTCCCGTCTCCTCAGTTCATCTGAGCCTCTTCCTCCAGAAGACATGCTGAGCTCAGCGGTCTGAGGCTAATGTATCAATGACCTCCAGTGGGAGTGATCTTCTTGACCCCACATGTAGCCGTGTGCTTCCACACGCCTTTCCCTCACGTCTGTCACTAACCTCATTACTTCACTACTCTCTACTCCTTCCCCTTCTTCTTCCTTCTCCGTGGTTCGAACCTTTACTCTGAAGGAGTGTCTCTTTGAACCTTTGCACTGAAGGAGCGTCTTCCTGTCCTCAGAGGGTTTAGCGTTAGGGTTGAGAGTCAGGGTTTAGAGTCAGGGACAGAGCTGGTCAGGGAGGGCTGGTTTTACATAAACCTTTTCACTTGCTTTCTGAATGGTGGTGACATTTTGAAAAGATTAATTTGGGAAAATGTTTTCCACTGCTTTCCTTTACAAAAATATGTATTTAACTTCTGTGTTTGTTCCAGACCAGGACTCTGTCTGAGGAGATCAGATGGAGGAGCTGAGACGCTGGAGGACAACTAGGAATCGACCAACAAGGATTCCTCGTAAGTTTGCATTATCTGGATATAGTGGACTAGGTAGGGGGTTGGGGGTTCAACTCTCAAACCAATGGTGCCGGGTTCAAGTCCTCAGAATACAGTGATACGTCCGGGAGCAAGGCGCCCTAAAGCCTGCCTGCTCCTTAATGACGTCTCTTTGGTTCAGATAATGTTGCATCTTTTGAATATTGAACCTAATCAATGTCCTTGTTTGGTCCGGGCAGACACTCCTGAGCTGAACCTCACCTGATCCGGACATCCTGCTGGTCCCGTCTCCTCAGTTCATCTGAGCCTCTTCCTCCAGAAGACATGCTGAGCTCAGCGGTCTGAGGCTGATGTATCAATGACCTCCAGTGGGAGTGATCTTCTTGACCCCACATGTAGCCGTGTGCTTCCACAAGCCTTTCCCTCACGTCTGTCACTAACCTCATTACTTCACTACTCTCTACTCCTTCCCCTTCCTTCTCCGTGGTTCGAACCTTTACTCTGAAGGAGTGTCTCCTTGAACCTTTGCACTGAAGGAGCGTCTTCCTGTCCTCAGAGGGTTCAGCGTTAGGGTTCAGCGTTAGGGTTGAGAGTCAGGGTTTAGAGTCAGGGACAGAGCTGGTCAGGGAGGGCTGGTTTTACATAAACCTTTTCACTTGCTTTCTGAATGGTGGTGACATTTTGAAAAGATTAATTTGGGAAAATGTTTTCCTCTTCTTTCCTTTACAAAAATATGTATTAAACTTCTGTGTTTGTAACCAAACCAGGTATCCATGGCTGGTGGAGCCGTGCTGAAAGAGCTGATGGAGGAGCCGGGCTGAAGGCCCTGCCCGGTGGATGAGCCGTGCTGGAGGCCCTGCCTGGTGGAGGAGCCGTGCTGGAGGCCCTGCCTGGTGGAGGAGCTGATGGAGGCCCTGCCTGGTGGAGGAGCCGTGCTGACGGCCCTGCCTGGTGGAGGATGTCTGTCGTGGGGTAGATGGAGCCTGACTCTGTGACCATCACACTCACTGCCACTTCTCGTAGAATACTGCTACCACAAACAACCGGCGTTTGTACCAATATACCAGATGACTACATCCGTTTTACCACACATTGAAGCAAGACTTCTGATGTTTGTTGACGAGAGCAGATGGAGGAGCTGACACGCTGGAGGACAACTAGGAATCGACCAACAAGGATTCCTCGTAAGTTTGTATTTACTTACATGGTTGACCTAAAGGGCAAAATAGAGCTGTTACTTTTACATGAGTTAACCAACTACCGCTGTGTTTTCTTACCAGAACGTGTTTATGGAGCGGAGGCCAGCTGGTAGGGGAGCCGTGAATCTGGAGGATGACCATCACTCTACCAACAAGGATTGTAAGTTTGTATTAACCAAACAAAGGGGAAATAAAGGGCTTAAAAATCTCTCAAACTATATGTTTGTTACCAGACTTTAGGGCCAGACTCGCGCTGTTTGTTCCAGACCAGGACTCTGGCTGAGGAGAGCTGATGGAAGAGCCAAGACTCTGGAGGATGAAATCACTCTACCAATCAGGATCCTCGTAAGTTTGCCAAAAAAAAAAAGAATGGACTTGTTTTAACGCAGGATTAGTTTGTCCAGTACAAGTTACGGCATACTATCGTGTTTGTTTACCAGACAAACTACAGCTGCTACTTTGTTACGCGCCATTAGAGCCCAACTACTCCTGTGTTTGTGACCTTACATTAGAGACAAACTACTACTGTGTTTGTTACCTGATATTAGAGACAAACTACTCCTGTGTTTGTTACCTTGCATTAGAGCCCAACTGCTGCGGTGTTTGTTACCTTACATTAGAGACAAACTACTCCTGTGTTTGTTACCTGATATTGGAGACAAACTACTACTTTGTTTGTTACCTTACATTAGAGACGAATTACGTTTGTGACCAGGAATCTGGAGGACTGATGGAGAAGCCGTACATCTGGAAGGCAAATCCTGAGGACCAGCAGGACTCTACCATCAAGGATTCCTCATAAGTTTGCATTATCTGGACATAGTGGACTAGGTAGGGGGTTGGGGGTTCAACTCTCAAACCAATGGTGCCGGGTTCCTCAGAATACAGTGATGTGTCCTTGAGCAAGGCGTCCTAAAGCCTGCCTGCTCCTTAATGAATTATCTTTGGTTCAGATAATGTTGCATCTTTTGAATATTGAACCTAATCAATGTCCTTGTTTGGTCCGGGCAGACACATCTGAGCTGAACCTCACCTGATCCTGTTTGGTCGGGGGTAGACACACCTGAGCTAAACCCACCCTGATCCTGACATCCTGCTGGTCCCGTCTCCCCAGTTCTCCTGAGCCTCGTCCTCCAGAAGACCTGCTGAGCTCAGCAGTCTGAGGCTGATGGATCAATGACCTCCAGTGGGAGGGATCTTCTTGACCCCACTTGTAACCGTGTGCTTCCACAAGCCTTTCCCTCACATCTGTCACTAACCTCACTACTTCACTACTCTCTACTGCTTCCTCTTTTCTTCCTTCTCTGTGGTTTAAACCTTTATACTGAAGGCGCGTCTTCCTGCCCTCAGAGGGTTTAGCGTTAGGGTTTAGCGTTAGGGTTGAGAGTAAGGGTTGAGAGTAAGGGTTTAGAGTCAGGGACAGAGCTGGTCAGGGAGGACTGCTTTTACACAAACCTCTTGACTTGCTTTCGGAATGGTGGTGACATTTTGAAAAGATTAATTTGGTAAAATCTTTTCCTCTGCTTCCCTTTACAAAATTGTATCAAACTTCTGTCAAGTGTTTTTGTTTAAATATTAAAATCCCACATTGACTTCTACATGTTTGGTGCGGTTCATTTAATTGTCCTTTAACTTGGTTAATGTCAAGCTAAACTCCTGCAATACATTAATATACATGACTGTTATTCAGCAATGTTCACATAATCCATTTTGTAAAAATATGAAGCCCCAACATTACTACTGAATTCAAGCCTATTCATGTATTTAAAGGCCCACTATGCAAGATCGGGAATTTCTTCACTGTTTTCTTGGTTTGGCACGCACCTTTCTCTACACAGCGCCCCTACAGCTTCGTAGTAGATATTTTGCAACACTGACGTAACAACTCGTTGACGACCCTTCCCCATGCACTTCTACGCTAGCCATGTGCATTTGTTTTCAAAGAAGCCGGCGAATGCGTGGAGCTGTCATGCCAAATTTGTACCGGCTCCCAAATTTGTACCGGGCGCGTCATCCATACGTAATCCATTCCAAACCTGCCTGGCAACAGATGATCGCGTCGTCTGTTGCCTGGCAACGGACGATCGCGTCGAATGACGTGAAAGGTTCCCGAACATTCGCGAACCTTCAAGCTCGTTCATTCGCACTAGTCCGTTATCTGTATTGTGCTATTTCGTCCTTGACCTGCTTTAAACTCGGTTTACTTGCTAAATTTGATTTCAATTAAATACAATACAAATATAAAGTAAAAACAAGTGTTATCTAGCGATCCGTTATCTGTATTGTTATTTCGTCTTTGGTAACATGAGCGCGAATGTTTTTTTGAAACCTGCCCGGCAACGGACAACCCTTACGTAATCAGTTGTCCGTTGCCTGGCAACGGACAACTGTTGACGTGCCCGGTACAAATTTGGCAGCTGGTACAAATTTGGCATGACAGAGCCATGTCCGAAGTAGATGAAGTGCGGACAAGGTTATACATTTTTAAAACTATTTGTATTTCAATAAACATAAATCCATCCTTTTTTATAGTTGACGGGGAGAATTTATATCCTAGATTATAATTGTTTTATTTTAGGTTGAACAGAACAATCAGTGTAATAGTGTTGGCCAACGTAATAATCTAAATAAACAAGAACCTGGATTCGGGGATTCAGTCTGTATCTGGGGGACGAGACAGACGAACGGCAAACACCCATGGAAACAAAGGAAATGAAACACACAGGGCTCACAACAAAATGGTTGAGCAAACACATTTGTACAGAGACTATCAACATCAAGAATACCACGAAGACAAAGTTCACCCAAGGGTACTTTCAATTTCAAAAGCAACACGGCCAAGTCTGCGTCTGATTTGCAGACTTCTTTTCCTTTCAGTTCACGCTATTCCTGAAAAGCTTGCCCAACGTTTACTCGTGTCTGGCCTCTCTGTCGGTCAGTCTCCCTTTTCTCTTATTCTGTTCCTCCGACATTGGGTTTCTCTGTCTCTTTTTAGTCGGCTGATCTATGATGAATGTAACAATCCCATTTAGTTACTTGTATTTATATCGAGCCGGTTCCGTGTTTGGGGGTCTGTACCGTAAAGCAATTCGTTACTTCGCGAGACCCGAGACTCCCGCGAGAGTGGGCGGCGGGTTGCCGGCAGCAAACTATTCCCTTGCTCCGCCAAGATGCGCAAGGGGGAGTCGAAACAACGAACAATCGAACAAAAATGTATAATAGAACCATCGCAATGACTCTTAGCCTGTTATATTAAGGTAAATCAAGCCAAAGAAGTTGCATAGTTCCCATTTCACTCGTGTCTGGTCTCTTTCCTGGTCCAACTTCTTTTTATTCTTCTTTTGTTCCACCGACAGTCGCCTCTTGGGTCCCTTATCAGTCGATTGATCCATGATGAATGCAACAATTGCCTCGCAACTGGCTGTTTATATCTAGCCGGTGCCATGTTTGGGGGTGTGTCTGTGTCGTAAAGCATTTTCGAAACTACAATCTGACTACATTTTCGAGGCGCGATTGGATACTTCCGCTGCGTCACATCCGGATTGTGTCGGTCCGAACAGAGCAAGTTGCATATGCGCTTTTTCCTTGGAGAGGCGTCATGGGGCAATGACACACCCACCAAACGACCCAGAAATGGTTGCAGAACCATCAGAATAACTCTCAAACTGCATAATTAATGTAATTTTGGCTAGAAAAGTTGCATAGTGGGCCTTTAACAATGTACATACTGCCCCGCAGGCCATTCTCTGCTACTACAACACGTTCAATCCACCAACCCGTCTCACATCAACGACTATAGCTACGTTGGTTCAAACGGAAAATGTAGTTTGGTGTGAGACTGTTGTCCAGTAGAGGGCGCTGTCATACACCTTAATTATACAGGAATGTCTGTATTTACATTTTAAAATGTTCATGGGCGGGTCTAGTTTGTCTGCAAATAACTATGCCTCCAGCAACAGGATTGGTCGAAACATATGAAGTGAAAGAAATAAAAGCCCAGTTCACCAGATCTGAGGTCAGCTGCGGTCAGTTTTTGGATCATGAATGTATTGAGTGAACGACGTCTGAGCTAAATATTAACCACCTGGAACTTGGTTTCCTGGAGCTCGGAGGACGGCAGGACGCGTGTTTACCTGGTCGATTAGGCGCTGAACGCAGACCCTGAACCTAGACATCCTAATCACAGACCCTGTGTTTAATTAGCCCTGAATATAATTTTTGGGTTAAAAAAATAAATAAAAGTAAAAATATTTATAATTATTTATAAGTACTAGCCTAGTCTAGACAGTCCTTCTGGCAAGAGAATAAAAAGATTGTTTAAAAACATTACCTTTTTACCACCTCAAGTGAATTAACCTATCCCCAGTCAGAATAGTGTGTGTGTAAAGTCTGTCTCACTTGTATTAATTTTACTCGATAACTTGAACGGGACTTTAGTCATTTGGGGATAAGCAGCACAGCAGTCAGGTAGCTATTTTAAGTAGAGCTGTCAGTTAAACGCGTTATTAACGACGTTAACGCAAACCAAATTTAACGGCGTTAAAAAATTTAATGCGCGATTAACGCAATTATTTTATAAAAAAAAAAAAAATCAAAACAAAGAAGCAGTAGCCTGACTGCTATGTTCAAATGACATTTGTTCAAAGCAGTCGTTTAATTGCACTTTAGGCTCTTTTTTTGCATCGTCAGTATATGCCAATGTTGTTATCAATAAATCATTTGCACAAGGCAAGCCGATACACTTCACCATGTTGATAAGATAATTAAAATGAGAAGAATTCTGGGACAAAAAAATCAAGGGATATTTAGCATAGAAAAATAATTTGCGATTAATCGTGAGTTAACTATGACATTAATGCGATTAATCACGATTAAATATTTTAATCGCTTGAGAGCTCTAATTTTAAGCTATAATAAACTGCGCATTTTGTTTATTTAGGTGAAGCATTATGAAAAATGTTCATGCAAAATAAAGCATAGAAATCATTTTGGCATTTACATTTTCCGTCTGGGCCACGCCCCGGATGTTTATGAAACCTAGAAACACCCCTGGCTTAAGGAGTGGACCCATCAAAAACGAATTTCACAAACGCATGTTTTTGCATTCATAATAGAGTGGCGAAGTCACGCCTCTTCCGGTAGAGCTCATGGGACCTATGAGATCGAAAAATATGAATGGGTGTCAATGGAGAGAAAATAATTATTTTCTGGTCCCAGTCTTTATATGCCCTGGATTACACATATGTTGTTTGTGGATTTAAATTTGGATTTAAATATTCGTGAAGAAGTTTGATAATTTTAGGTTTTATGTGAGGCACAGAGATGGCACATAACTCCACATGCCCCGACTTATAGTGGTTTTCACCTCTTTCTATGCTTTTATCCTCGCCTTGAAAAAAAGTGGTGAAGTGGAGCAGAGAGATCGCCATCTCTGCCGAGTTCCAAGTGCGGGTGTGGTGACGTTTATCATATGTGTCGAGAGCAGCGAAGAGCTGTAGTTCACAAAGCGGCCTCACATAAAACCCAAAATTATCAAACTTCTTCACGAACATTTTTAGTTTTCTTTGCATGAAAAATTATCATTTAAATCCACAAACAACATATGTGTAATCCAGGGCATATAAAGACTGGGACCAGAAAATTATTATTTTCTCTCCATTGACACCCATTCATATTTTTCGATCTCATAGGTCCCATGAGCTCTACCAGAAAGGGCGTGACTTCGCCACTCTATTAGGTTGTTTCAGTCTATGGTGTCAGTCATTAGCCATTTACGTCAGTGGGGGTGGCAAGTGGATTCACGTGACAGCACTTGGACGTTGGATGTCCATGTCATACAAGCCGCAGCGAGGCATATACGTAGTCTAGAGGCGCTAGAATAGTGGCCCCTCGATCAGTCACAGCTATTTTAGCAACGTAATTGGAAAATACAGCCGCCAGAGGGCGACCAACAACTTTACGCTGTTGGTCAGAAGTAAACTGATGATGTCATGAGAACACATTGTTTTACAGTCTATTGATTATAATTTTCATCAAATATGGCTATATTAAACTACTAGGTAATGAAAGATGAGGAGAATAAAACAACCTAGTATGAGTTTATTATTACGAAAGCAAAAAACTTCAAACAACGTTACGAATATTGCTTTTATTGATATTAAAATAGAAAGATACATGCATTGTTAAAAACATAAATATAATATAATCTGTATTTGTTTTGTAAATTGGCCACTTGATACAAATACAACATGTAAAATATAGTACTTGTAGATTCCAAAGTAAAAGTTCTCTCTGCTGGTGGAGCCACAAGCTCAGTGTGTCTGACAATAGATGTGGGATTTGAGTCCATACCAACTCAAATCTTCCTTGTCGTATTTCCTCGTCGGTATCAAATGCCAACCTTCTTTTAAAATGACCTATTCACAATAAAAGGCACATATCTATTTCAGTTTCTTCTTTCGGCCTACCTATTGATACATGCTAATAGATGCATCAATGTCTTTGTGATTATAGTGGATAATAAAGAGTTCAATACAACGCAATGTATGTCTCGACACAAAAAGTTTGAGAGATGTTGTATGACAAAGCTCAACTATGATACAGCGTATAATACATGTGAGATATAAACAGAAGGCCAAGTGGTAATTCAACATGCCGATGTATAATTATTATTATTATCTAAATTATCACTGGTTTATAGGTGTCATGGTCAAGCTGTTTGAGTTTGAATTCACAAACCTGTTCATCCAAATGCCCAGTATGCCATCTTCTTTTCTAACATGGTGAACCGCACAAAATATATTATACAATTTAGAGACAGGATTTAGGAAGAGTTCATAGGTGTAATTAATTCCAATGTCTATTGAACTTCAATGCCAATTAAAATAGCACCACAAACCTACAAAAAAAAATAATTCAGTGACCTCTAGTAACATTGGACCTTTACACACGCAAATTCATCTCTCAGCACCAAAATAAAGGCAATCAAATAAACTCAAATTTCGCAATGGCTGCAATGTAATATATTCCTAATTGCAAATGTAATGGTCATTCAACATATCAAAATACATCACATGTTGACCATTAAACATGGGTGTAGTCTCGTATATAAAGAGTCCACTATATAGCAGAAACAAAACAGAAATATGTATTTACATTTCACTATAAAGACACTGCATGGCTAACCAACAATTAGGTCAAATTCCTGCAAGCACAATATTTATAATTTTCCAAGAAAATCAACTGGATAAAAGCATTGCTCTGGTTTAAAAGGCACCGTAAATCTACGAATACACCTTCTCTCAAACAGGTGTACAAAAGGGTTTTAAAGGACACTGCTCATTGATTCATGATTGAGCAGTGTCCTGAGAAATCCCTTCCTCCGTCACAAATCAAAATAACTATGCTTGTCATTAAATAACAGCAATCTGTTAATAATAATTCTTCAACCTCTTCTTATTATACATCTAGGGAAAGACTCTTAGGAGAGACACACATAGTCACACTTTGTTCATTAAATCAGTCATTGGTGCGCCACATAGACAGACAGACACGTACACACGCACACACACCTCGGAATGAGATTGTCAGCCATTTAGAAAAACATAATAAAAACATCAAAAAAATAAAGCTATAAAAACTCCTCTAGATACTCCATCAGGGGGGGGGTCCCAGGTTTGACACAGTGGAGAGTGGTTGCCGTGGCTACACCATGAACTGGGTGTAGCCCTCGGCGCCGGTGACGATGACGTCCATCCAGATCCTCATGGCCTCGGGGGAGGGAGCCACCATGTAGTAGACCCGGTCGTGGGTCTTCACACTGAAGGTCAGGGACGGGTTGGGGCTCTGGGGGACAGAGAGAGAGCGAGAAAGAGAGACACGGATAAAAAGAAATGGGTTCATATTATTATAGTTTTTAAATGGGACATTGTGGTTGAACTTAGGGCCGACTTATATCTTTTGGTGCGTCCTTGTTATTTTACACACACACACACACACACACACACACACACACACACACACACACACACACACACACACACACACACACACACACACACACACACACACACACACACACACCTTGTGCGCGTTCTTCAAGTGGTCGTAATACACTTCCTCGATGGCTTGGAAGTAGATGACTCCTTTCAGTTTGGCTTCATGCTTGTCTGCAAGGAAGGATGAACACATAAGCTCACTTGAGACAGCATTCAACACCGTGTTGTTGCGTTGAACACAATGTCAACTTAAGCAATGTTAACTTCAGGAACTTGTATGTAAACACTTTTATTAACAGCTCCTCAAAATCACAAGATACCAAGATCCATCTGATAGGACTTTACTCCTGCTTACAAGCGACTACAATACAAAAGGATTATCCATAAACTAAAATAAAATACAGAAGAATCAAAAAGGAGATGAAGCAACATCCTAACCCCGCCCCAAAACAGAAAGGCTTCGTTATGGTTCAACGTTGAAGCAACGACCACGCAGTTGCTTCAACAAAGTTGTGACTTGTTTTGGTTCTGTGTCTAGTTTACGTTAGCAGACCAGTCAGTAGGCAATCAGTGTAACTTTGCGTCGCCTCGACACAAGGTTACACTTTTTGTGAAGCCCATCAGGCCCTTGTGGTGGATGCAAGGAGGGTACACAAGGATGTAATGGGTCCGGAAAACTCCCTTGCGTTGCGTCAACGTGGAACCATAACTAAGCCTTAACACCCCCCCCCCCCTCCGAAAGCTCTCGGGGGGCTCACCTGCGTAGTAGGACAGCGTCCGGCGGTTGCGGTCGAAGACGAACCAGCGCTTCTTCCAGGTCTTGATCTTGCCGCCCATCTTGACCAGGTAGCCGCGGCAGGTCTTCTCCGTGAGCGACAGGTGGAAGCAGGTGTCGGCGCTGTGGCCGGCCGACTCGATGTGCGAGCGCAGGTCGAAGTCGTCCTTGCGCACGGGCAGGTAGCGGGTCAGAGGTCGCGACTGGAACGGAGGAATTTATAAATGGACGATTTTTTATTTGAATAATCCACTAAAGCTGCCATAGGGGAGATTTGACAATTATGAAACGCGAGAAGAAAAGAGCTGGAGGATTTCAATCAGGAAAGCGATGCCCTAATTGGTCAGAAATGAAAAGGAGGCAGACTGAAGCCCACATAGTCTCTTACAGAGGAAGGGACAGTCAAATAGAAACAGAAAATTCTCACGAGAATTAGCTCAGACAGCTGTGACATTTCTAAGAAATTCCCTTTAATAAGCCCCTTAAATGTATCAAATGAGTGAATCCTTTCAGTGATCCAAAATGAATCAACGCTCCTTCAAAGAAGGAACACAAACAAAAAAACGAATCAAGGGAAACAACCCAACACAAAGTCTCTCTCTCTCTCTCTCCCACCTGGGCCCTCTGCTTCTCCCGCAGCTTGACCTCTCGGTCGATCAGCTTCTGCCTCCTGCTGGTCTCCTCCTGCAGCCTCTTCTCCAGGTCCTCCCGCCGCCGCCGCTCCTCGTCAAACGCCTGCTTCCGCACCTCCATCTCCTGCTCCTGAAAGGGTTCAGAAGCACGCAAGGCTGTGTGAGACGCAACCCAATGTGCCCAACGTGGGGGTCCACCTAGGGACTATCTTTGATTTGATCTTTGATTCAAGGTGATGTGCCCAAACCGGGGTTTGGGCACATCACCTTGAATCAAAGCATCCACTAAATGGCGTATATCATTGATGTTTGTAATGAACAAATCGATGCAGCATTTTAAACGTATTTGAGTGGTTTCTAGAACTGCACATGTAATGGGGGACTGCACGTTTATTTGAGTTCATCAGATCACTTTCCTATTTCAGTGGCAGCCATGTGGGCTTTGATACAGCGGCATATTTGCAGCTTCTGGTATTCTTTTTGGGCCGATGTATTTTGATATTTGATCCAGAAAAGGGCAAGAAATAAGGCTTGGGTTTCTAGTTTCTATGTATGTGTATATCATATATTGTGTGTTTGTATGCGTATGTGTATGTGTATGTGTGTGTCTGTATGTGTTAAGGATATACATTGTGTGTGTGTGTATTTCACCTTGTGCTCCAGAAGGCGGCTCTTCTCTGCTTGAGCTTCCAGCAGCATACGTTCCATTTCCTCCATCCTGGCCACGTTGGACGTGCTGGCACTACACACAAACACACACACATACACAAAAAGACACAATTAGCACTGTGTAGTCAACAGAACATATGGTTGGGAGAAAACACATTTCTTATCAAAAAAAATGTAATGAAAGATCTAAACGGCATGTTCCGGTCGTACACATCTGAATTAAAGATTTGAGGTATGCATGACTTTTTGTGCGTGTGCGTGTGTGTGTGTGTGTGTGTGTGTGTGTGTGTGTGTGTGTGTGTGTGTGTGTGTGTGTGTGTGTGTGTGTGTGTGTGTGTGTGTGTGTGTGTGTGTGTGTGAGAGAGATTGTGTATGTGTATTGGCAGCCAATAAAAGCGGTCTGCTGCTTCTCATTTCCACCTCAAAAGGAACACCTGGAACCATTCTTCCCCGCGACTCTCTCTCTCCCGTGTCCAGACGTCATCACAGCCATCACACTCCACAAATCCCCCTTCTCCGTCCACCTCCTAATCCACCCCCTCCCCATCTTTCCCTCATATCTTTACCTCCGTCCGATCACGTTTAGCCAAACCCTACATTCTGAACTTCTCCATCTGTACCTCCCATATCTCCACCACCAATACCTTATTCAAATCATCATTAGCATTAAAAACCTGCCTTCTCATTTGCAATCTGGGAAACCAATGACTATCGTCTGGCGTCGATTTTCCTCTTCTAACAACGAGAAGTATTGCTGGGCTTCAGGTGTCGCCGTATAATGGATTAAGGATAATGGATATCATCTTCGTCTTCCAAGCATCGGTCATTGATTTCGGTAATTTCTGTCTGCGTTTCAGGACCAGACAACATTTTGGCTGTTGGCTTGCAAGCAACCAAAGCCCGATCAAACGTAATTGGTCGATGTAACCAGACTACAAACGGAAACCAGAAAGCTTCAGATGCCAAAAGCCTACAGACTCTGCATTCATCTGCAGACATCTGTTTATAGAGGATATCTTATTTGTAAAGAATCATACAAAAGAGGCAACAAGCTCGGGCTCAGTGAATAAAAACTTTGCATGGCAATTTCGTCCCACTGTGATTGGTTGAGCTCGTACTCCTTGCTAGCACGGCGGGCACAGTCGGGTCTTGATGGTAAAGACACATGGGTGAAACCTTTAACCTTTGCCATGGCCTCGCTCCAAATCATCATACTCATGCCTCACGTATGTGCATACTGCATACATGTGTCTTCCAGTATTGCTCCCTTGAAATGTTGAAGGCAGCTGCCTGACTGTTGTGTGGATGCCTGTTTCCCCCTTTCTCTTCAAGATAACGTGTTTTTGATAGAATTCCTTGGAACGGACTTGGATTGGTCTACATATGTTAAACATGTGAAGAGAGTCCGTTGCTGCTGATCCCAGTCTTCAGGGACCAAATAATCAAAGGATATCTCCGGTATGTAGACCGAGACGTGATTGGTACTTATAAATAAACAACTGCTAGTAAAAAAGTACGACAGAGTTGATCTGGACTTAAATCAATGGAAGTCAGACTACATATCAAGCATGTTATATGGTAGGACAACCGTTGCTGTTAAAGACAGTCAGCTAAAAGAGCCAGTTTGTTCCCTTGCTCTGGGAGTGAACAGACCACCATGGACCTGCCCACACACCAAGGTTCCACACGCTGGATAGATAAGAGTCTTTGAAACAATAGGAGTTTGGAGGAAATTATATCTCCATGCATAATGCATAAAGTATGATGACATGGCATTAGACAAGAAACACACAAGCAAAGAATTATAAAAAAATCAATTAGACGAATAACAAAAAGTCAAAGAAAACGCTTTACTTTTTGCTAACTGAACAAGCCTTAGCATGTAAACAAAATAAAGACGATATTCAGATTGTAATTGAGAGGCAAGGCTGCTCTGATCCTTTCGTTGTTCAGTGATACTCAAACTAGCCTTGCCTTAGGGTCGTCCTAGAAGATGTATTTTAGACATCTGTGATGGATTGCACTGTATACACATGGATACTGTCTGCGTCGTTTTATAATCTTAAAATCACATAGGAAGCACCATGGACGAAAAGAGCATTACATCATCAACCCCAGAGCTAACATCTACCCTGAACCCGCATGTGTGGCAGTTTGTATATACGTGGGTGTTTGTGTATTTTGGAGTGTTTGTGTACGTGTGCACGCGTGTGTCTGTGTTGGATCAAACAATCCTGATCCCAGGCATTCCAGGGAGTTGCCAGAGCTGCCCCAAGGATCCTCTCTCTCTGTCTCTCTCCCTGTGTCTTATCCCTGTGTATCTCTCCCTGTGTCTCCTCCCTGTGTGTCTCTCTCTCTCCCCCCCCCCCCCCCCCCGCTCTTGGGAATGGTTTACATTAGTCTTTAGTCTACACAAACGTGTGTGTGTGTGTGTGTGTGTGTGTGTGTGTGTGTGTGTGTGTGTGTGTGTGTGTAATGAATGGGAGAACAAAACAATAGCAGCATACACTAAGAGATGGTATATGGGGAACACATAAAAAAATGCAATTAGGAAGGTAGTGATTTAGAGAAATTATAGGTGCCTCAGATAAACACCCTAGCATAAACACCTCTGATAAGCTCTGAAGTGTTCAATGTAAGAAGCATTTCGATTGGCTGCTTGGCAACATAATCTCCACACTCCAATCAACATGCAAATTCCTAAGTTTAAGTAATTGAGGACTAAATCGTAGTTATAGTCGTAAAGGCAACTTAGACATTTGCAAAACAAACAGTTGTATAACAGTAATTACAGTGAGAGGTGATTTGTTGGCTGACTCAAGTGTTCCAGTGTGGGAGTGTGTCTCCCTTCATCTAAACAACATGAAATGGGGACGTTTTCAAAGATTTACATTGCAACATCAATGCAATGCAATGGTCTGTAAAAACCAAACACAGTTGACGAAAAAAAAAGTCCAGTAAAAACAAAGGCCTGAACAATTTACTCCATCCACATATGCTGGATATAAATCATGATGCTCAGATCAAAGCAAGGTCTAAAAAACAAAAGACAGCATTCCAGAAGAGACCAGAGAGGGATCATATTCCAATCCACTGTTTGACTGAAGTATTCCCGCTCAACCCAGAGAGACAAGTGGCCAGGAATTCTGTTACCTGCAGCAAGGAGCGATTTGAAAGGAGATACCCCAGTGCAGTTCATCTCTGCCAAAATGACCCTCCTTCTTCTCATACCTCATTTACATGCATATCTGTTATCCATCTGCCCTCTGGAATCCGGCTCTTTCCAGGCCAAGGCCTAAAAAACATTTCCCTTTCTCTGCACCCGGACACCGGTGTCTTACCTCAGGCGATGAGAGGGAACCCTCCTCACGGTGATGATTGACTCCATTAAGCCTACGTCTAAGCGAGGTTCGGGGTTTCAAAGCCCCTTCAAAAAAGAAATCACGACTTTTCCAAGAGAGGTCTTTCAATCAGTTCAGCACTGATTGTTCTTGCTCAAAGGCGGTCCCATCTCTGGTCAGGTAGGATGAATCAAGTGCTCTGACGTTCAAGTCTTCCAGTACAGATCCATGTAAAGGTACGTTCCTGCAAGAAATCCCAACTGAATCCCAGACGCGGCCCTCAGTGTGCAGAGCTGTGAATTCAGACCTAATCCTGGGAAACTTTTTACGATACTCAGGGATGGCGCCGCAAATTGGCAAATGGGACCGTTGGAAGTCTGCAGCTCTGCAGAGGCAGACTGAACCATTTGGAGCAGATAGAGGGGAAGGACTGGGTGAAGGAGGGAAGTAGACTGAACCACTGTAAATTGGGGCCGAGGCGAGGAAGTATGCACCACACATGGTTTGAGTCCTGCTGGGAAGGGGGCCGTGGGGGTAATGGAGGGAGGTCACATTCTACCTCTGCATCTTGATTCGCTGCCTTCATCCTGACCAAGGGGGAATTAGATGATTGAATGGACGCTCGCTCGGAACGTGCACACAGAGAGAGAGAGAGAGAGAGAGAGAGAGAGAGAGAGAGAGAGAGAGAGAGAGAGAGAGAGAGAGAGAGAGAGAGAGAGAGAGAGAGAGAGAGAGAGAGAGAGAGAGAGAGAGAGAGAGAGAGAGAGAGAGAGAGAGAGAGAGAGAGAGAGAGAGAGAGAGAGAGAGAGAGAGAAACACACTCACATACGCAAAGCTATAGGTTTGCCTAGTTCTGTAACCCGAGTCCCTCGGATGCTAATCAAGTCTTCACAACACACACACACACACACACACACACACACACACACACACACACACACACACACACACACACACACACACACACACACACACACTTCCCAGAGGATTGACCGCATCAAGGCGGGAACCCACTGCTTTGCAGTTACACACTTTTTACATTAACCGACTTCACCCTCCTTCTTCCCCTTCATCCTTTGTTTGCCCCCCCCCCCCCCCTCCCTCCCCCAACCTCCCTTTCTTTCAACAGTCCATGTTTCCCATTATTTAAACTAAAGAGACTTCTATGTTGTCAGTCCAAAAAGCTGTAAAACAGTTCTTTAAGTTCATATTTTATGAACTTTTGAAATGTAAGTGCCGGCATTCTCCCTTTTAATGTCCGTTTCTGTTTGCTTTCTCAGATTCGTGTCAAATTTCCTGAGGCCAAAAGGAGAGTAGGACAGTGTGTGGTCGAAGAAAGTATGTCCAGTAAGTCCTTTCGAGTTGCTTTCTGCGGCCGTTAATGCACAGACACAGACACACAAACGACGTTCACCACACCGACTGTCCCCCGCCAGCACTGACCTGGAGACGTTGTCGGGGGAGCAGGCAGAGATGCTGGTGTCTATGGAGTCCGAGCTATCCACGCTCATGGTGTCAAAGGGCTGGTTGTCACGGTAACCAAACGAGTCGAGGTAAACGTTGGTCTGGGACGCCGCTCTGGAGGAAGGTTGACCTGAAAAAAAAATGAAGAAAAAAGGGCCAGCGGTCGTTAGCACACGTCTTCGGGTGTATGAGTGTGTGTGAGTGTGAGTGTGTGTGTTTACCTGCCTGTAGCTCGCCCTCTGGGGCAATGGTTAGCTCATTAGCCCCTGACCTTATATCACAAATCCCTGCCACGGTGAAATGAATTCAGGTGTGCTCCGACCACCAATACAAAGAACATGAACACCCAAACAACAACACTCCCTATGGCGAAGTTGAAAACTCGTTCTTATTCCACAGGAAAAAGAGATTCAGTTCAGTGCAAAAAAAAAGTGGTTTAAAAGAAAGCTCTCGGCTCACTCTGACACGATCGCCGGACTAACTGAATGACTCATCCAACACTCTTTAAACAGAGCTACTGGTCTCTTGACTACAGGAAGGGCACACACACACAGCTCTGATACCATCTGTCCCAGACAGCAGACCCACCCATCTGATGACCCCGCTCAAGGGACCACAAGGGACCTATGGGGCCAAATAAGCTCCCTTTCCTAAATAACTTCCATCACACACACACACACACACACACACACACACACACACACACACACACACACACACACACACACACACACACACACACACACACACACACACACACACACACACAGGACACAATGGATCCCAGTCTCATAGACAAACTGGGAGACATCTGCTTGCATGCCTTTCCTGCCTCTACCCCGAACCATAACCTATGATATGTGGTTCATGAATTAAATCCAAAAGGATGACAAAGCGTCCGACTGTGTGGTGAGTGCTGCATGATGTGTACCGCTGGGAGCGGGGAGGTCTGCCTGGTGGGACAGCGTGTTGTCGTGCTGAGAGTTTGAACCCCTCTGCGGTCGAACACACGAGAGTTCACCGTGGATCCAAGCGCCATGAAAGGAAACGCAATAGAGACGACGGTGGGAAACACAACGAGCACCTCCTGGGGGTGTTGCGCTTGTGTACGAACCGCACGCACAAACGCAGACACGCACGCATGCTCGTATACATGACATTTAATAGAGCTGCCTTTGACTAATCACATTCCAACATCTTTTCCGCTAAAAATACATGCGTACGTAAACAAGGGAGATATGGTTGGATCCACCCAGTAATGCACGGACACACACGCACCCACCCACCAACGCACATCACATGATGGCACCAAGTCATTTATGGTTCATCCGGCAATAGATAAAACACTACCTTTATGCAGACGACGGGATTCGGACTCCTTGTTTGAGACGGAGAGCATTCTGGGTAGGAAGCTGCCACAGCTGGAGCTCTGCGCCAAGGGTTGGTGGGTCTGAACGGAAACCGGCGATAAGGAAAGAAATAATCGTCAATAGTTTGAAAATATTTACATAGAAAAAACTGTTGTACAAGATTGTACAGAAAACCTCATGTTTCTAGAGCCTAGAAACATGATTTGTTTCTAGGCTCTAACACAATTTAACAAAGTATTCAACTCGATATGCTAGTGTTTTGTGTGGTTCGGTGTGTGTGAGCGGAGAGGCGTACCTTGTTGGGGTAGCTGCGTCCGAGCGTGGCGCAGGAGAACTGGGAGGGCATGGGGGGCGTGGTCCTCTTCCTGGGTAAGGTGTCACTCATGTGAGTCCCGCCCTCCTTCTCGTACCGCTTCCTCTCCTCCAGATGTCGGAAGTGCTGGAGACACACGCAACGCAACACACACACGTAAATATACGACTGCGGATCGGAGACGACATTTTGCCAAGACACACACACACACACACACACACACACACACACACACACACACACACACACACACACCTATGGATGCATACACATATACATGCCATAATGCACATACCGAACCATCCCATGACAAAAGTCGTACATCACACCAGGCATTTATTTAACAACGACACGCGCACACACCCTTTACCTGCCTGTGGCGGTGGCGGTGTTGTTTGACAGGGAGGGGGGGAGGAGAGTCAGAGGGGAGGGGGGAGGGCTCTCTGTAGGACACCATGTTCTCAGGCCAGTGAACAGAGGGCGCTTTGGAGAGAGGGCGGGGGGGCCGGCGTGGGGGGGGAGAGGAGGGGGAGGAGGAGGAGGAAGGTTGGGATGAGGAGGAAGAGGAGGAGGAGGAGGAGAGGGAGGAAGGTGGGGAGGTGGGGAGGGGGAATTTGTCAGACGCTGGGAAGGGACAGAGCTTTGGAAAGAAGAGGGCAACTCTGTCAGAAAAGGGGGAAAAGACAGGAAGGAGAGGTGGGGAAACAGGAAGTCCACAGGGTGGTCTATGTGTGGAGGAGCAGTATTCCTAGCAATGGATTTTTCGAATGAAAAAAGGAAGTATGACGCATGACAACACACACCTCATCCTCGGACGATTTTGGAGCTCCGTCGTCGGGGGAGGAGCTAAGCTGGGATTCGGGGGAGGTATTGGTGTAAGTGGGGGCAGCGGCGGGATTAGAGTCCCCCCCGCGCTGGGAGTAAATGTCATTGATTTCACTGACTGTGACATAACCCTGGAACATACCAAGTCAGAAAACAGGGGAGAAAAAGAGGGTGAGTGGTGAAGTTTGGAGTGATTCAGCCAAGGTGAGGATGTTTAATTAGTCATTAGTTGTTAATACAATACAAAACATTTTTTTATAGCTGAATTTCAGTTTCAAAGCAAAATTGCGGATGGACATGACACAAAAAGTAGTAGTTTGACTTTTTTTTCGTAATTTAGTAGAACATTTGACAACAAACAGTTAACATCGTACAGTTAATATCGGTTATTAGTGGAACAGACAAGGCCTTGACACGTGATTCCTTAGTAAGACAGATGGAGCTGCAATTTCAATGTTAAGCTGTGCCCGTGTGTGTGTGAGTGTGAGTAGAAGCTGAGAGGAGCAGGTAGAAAATAAAGAAATATCCTGATATCATTTGTTCTAGGAGTCATTCCTGTTTTCCATCCCGTAAAAAAAATGGACGAAATACATTTCAATGCCATTTCCTTCAAACACGAAGGGGGATAAAAGAAGTGGGAAACTAACCTAGGAAGGGAAAGGGAGGAAGAAATGTGAAGAACCATGGCAAGACGCTTCGCCATGAGAGAACGGAAACCCCAGACAAGACGTGAGAGGGTGAGAGGGTGAGGGGGGTGAGAGGGTGAGGGGGAGGAGAGGGAAGGGTAGATGGTGTACCTCTGCGTTCTTTCGAGAGAGAGAGGAAAGAAGGGCTGCGAGGGCCCGTAAGTCAGCAGGAAGAGGAGGAGGAGGAAGAGGAAACAGAGCGTTGTCACGACAACGGTCGCTAGGGGATCGACGCACGTCAGCCAGATTTGCTTTATTCTGGGATGCAAAAGGAAAGGAAAATGGAAGAGGTTTAGAGTGAGCGTTTGGCCCGGACGACCAAGCAGGTCCATCGCTTAGGGCGGATGTAAAGAGTCCCGACAGGTGTGACGGGCTGTCAATCGGTCAGACGTACCTCCCTCAAGGTGAAGCCCCGCCCCCCAGTGAGGTCAGCATATTTCCTCTCCAGACTGCTGAGGTTTTCCTTCTCCTACGAGGGCAGACAGAGTAACAAGAAACATGACTGGCTGAGGACTTGGAAGGTTTTTCTTTCCATCCTTTAACAACTCCCAAAACAATCTAATGAACGGGAGCGTTTTTCGGTTTACGACAGGGAAATAACGAAACACATACAGACATAACCACAAAGGCGCAAATAAAAAAGTTTCAAGAACGTCTCGCAAAAGCTTTCCTGAGAAACCGTGGGCATGTTAATATATTTACTCCTGTAAGTGGATGATGTGCGTGCGCATGCACACACGCACACACACACTCACACACACACACCCACCCTCTGTAGCATCTGTTCCAGGTTGCTTTTCTCCTTCAGGAAGCACTCTTTCTCTCGCTGTGCCTGCTGGGTAATTTGTGTGGCCTGCTTCTTAAGGGTAAGTAACCGCTCCTGCAATCAAACAGCAAAAACATTCATTTCACTTGACTTTACTGCCCTTACAAAGGCAAACCTTTTTGTAAACCTTTAAATGTCTTAACATTCTACTTGATTTCTATTTGTATAAGAGTATTATTCAGTTGGAATAGCAGCTTCAATTAAGTTAAACGCGTGGTTACGCATTAACATCCTCATCTTCGTCTTCATTATTATCAACAGACTAATCCCTGCCATTTTATTGGTGACGTACATAGAAAACCATGGCAGACCGCAGTATCTGCACGGGGAAACGGCAAATACTGCAGGCTCTCTTGGTTTTTGGTCCGATTTTGTAGTCACCATGATTTTAACATATTCTTTACGCAAAAACAGAGAGTTTGAATCATGATGTTGTGTCTCAAGATAAAACATATATACCATAGCTAACTTTGAGTTGTATTTACCTATACCCAAAATAGCTGTTACTACGCTTTGCCATTGTAGGGCATTTTACCTAGAAGTAATTTACCTTTGCTCTAAGCAGAATGCATTTACCTTGGCTTTACACAGAACGAATTTAAGTTGGCTTTCCCCAGAATGCATTGACCTTGGCTTTACCCAGAATGCATTCAACTTTGCGCTTCACGTAGCTCTCTTAATATAAACACACTTTATTTATACTGACAAACAAACTAGGGGTTTTAAATGCAGCAGAACACTGCATTTGAGAACAAAGTATTACTATAAACTTATACTGACCAACAAACTAAGGGTTTGAATTGCCGCAAGACACTGCTTTTAAGAGAAAAGTGTTCAAAACATACAGGTTATGGACATTTATTTTGCAGAAGTATTGAAAATTGAATATCATGTCACACATCTTTTCTCCCATGTCAAGTTTGATATTGGTGCTAAATCACACACAAACACACACACACACACACACACACCTTGCGCGTGACCATGCTGCGCTGGTAGTCGGCGGCCTCGCGGAGGAGGTGCTGCGTCTGGTTCTCCTTCTCCTCGTCCTGCCGGCTCTCACTCTCCAGCTGCTGGAACTCCAGGTCCTCGAAGCGCTTAGACTCCGCCTCTAGGGCCTCGCAGTCCTAACACATGCGCACACACACCGAAAAAAATATAAAACAGAGGAGAAAATAAAGCAAAATGAGAGCAGAAGAGCCGCTATTGTATCGAAGACCGCAGAAAGAAACGATAAACTGGTAAGTCACATGCCAAACCAAACACAGCTAATACCACACACAGTTAATACACCTAACAATCCGTGCATCACACTGAAACTTCCCAAGAAATGATTGGAGGGTACATTTCCCATCCAATCAGCATACCTAATTGGTTTACATGAATACAAAACTTAGTTTGCCATTTCTTCCGTAATAGTTAAGAAGTGCATCATAAATGTTCACTTTTACAGAATTAATTGGAAACATTTCTTTGTACAAAAACACAGCAACAACAGACAGAAATGACAGAGAAAGACAAATGTCATTTGATAAACGCACGCAGAACTTCAACCCAGCAACACCAAGCCATGCAACGCACAACAGACGACCACCATGTTGCCTACACACACGCTCCCACAAACATCTATCGCTCTGGGCCCAGCATGCGTGCGTAAGATCTGCAACAACAGATGTCAGTATGAAGCATCTACAGAAAAAGACGCTCAATGATACAATACAATTCAATAATACTGTGTGTTTTATAATAGGCAATGATTTCAAAAGCGTTAGCACCAACATACATAACAAAGTGATGCTTCGGACGGCTACACAACATATCAGCCCCTGGCAACATACAAGTGACTTGAGCATGAGGAAGAGGACGAAGCAGAAATGTGGGATGAACAGGACCAGGGGGTTGGCAGAGTCAGTATTACAGATTAATAGTAATAATAATTATTAGTTGTAATAACACTGATATAATTGTGCGTGCGTGTGTCTGTCTGTGTGTGTGTCTGTGTCTGTGTGTGTGTGAATACGTTTATATATCTTAATTGGAACATTCACCTAATCATAAGCTTATGATTATGTGTATTGTGTGTCATCTATTTTTTTATGATGTATTTTAAATATAGGATTTGTATCTGTATGTTTGTATGTATGTGTGTGTGTGTGTGAGAGTGTCCATGTGCATGTGCTCGTGTGCGTGTGTACTGACCCTGACCAGCTGTTCCTGGAGCGGCTCCTTGGTGGCCTCAGGGCAGCTGTCCAGCAGGGTGCGCTGTTCACACACACTCTGAGCCAACCTCTCTACCCTGCCCCTCTCTATGCTCAACAGCTCGCAGGCCTGCCACACACACACACACACCCATATGTGCACACAAATGCACATGACCGCAAACACACCCATACGTGCACACAAACGCACACGATCGCAAAACACGTACACATATACACACATTCACACATGCAGGCATTGGCAGGCGTGCACACACACACACACACACACACACACACACACACACACACACACACACACACACACACACACACACACACACACACACACACACACACACACACACACACACAGGACAGAGAGGATAGCAGCGTTAGTGGGGTACACAGGAGGCACAGTTAGTTACTACGGCGACCGGGAGGCCTGACAGTCCTGCAGGGGAGGGGGGGGCGGGGCGGGGGGAAGTTGAGCATGAGGTAATGAGGAGGAGCCGAGGGGAGGAGGTACAGGAGAGACAACGAGGAGGGATGAGATGGAGGAACGTATTGTTGTAACGTGGAATTAGGAGGTCATGGTTTTATGGATGTTTATATGGATGGACTCACACATACACATACACACACACACACACACACACAGCCCAGTAGCATGTCACGCTTTCGGCCACTAAACACAGAAGACCTCACACCCATCTCCCACATGGTTGGGTCTTGCCTCACTGCATTGAGGGAAGTCTGTACAAGACTCAACATCAGAAAAGAGCGCCAGACTTCAACTACACACCGGAGACACTCACCCCATAAAGACACTTTTCTTGGAAACACCCTGGGCTATCCGTCCAAACACAAATATACATTTCATACCTCACTGATGCTACACATGAATGGAAATACCCCCTCTCTCTTACACACACACCGGAGGACATAGCAGGACCACTGGAGAACTGCTGCAGCCTGTACAGTATTAGCAGCTGTATATTTGGACCACGGTGGCCAGAAGAAGGATTAACGCTCACACGACCCATCAACGAGACCCACGTGTGGTGCGTGTGTGTGCGTGCGTGTGTGTGTGTGTGTGTGTGTCGAAGTGCACGCACGCATTCGTGAGGGGGCTTTGAGTAAAACTTAATTCAATAATGGCTGAATGCCAATAAACTAATACAATCCCTCCATCCACCCCATCCCTCAGGATTGACGTCTGTTCATCGCCTTGTCGCTCGTTAACCAGGGCAGCTCACTGTGGAGAGCGCCCAACATTAGGTTCTGTACTTGGGGCAGCGACCCGGGTTGGATTCCTGCCCACGGTTCTTTGTTTCATGTCCTCCCCTCCTCTCCCCTCCCACACTTGGCTGTCTAACTCACTGTGTTTTCATGAATTTTTGCAACAAAATCTCGAAAAATGGAAAACGTTATCCTAAGATACTGGTGACAATGACTCTTTTCTGGTCTTCCATCTGGGTTGAGGGACATCCTGTCTGCAGTGTCCCAGTCACAGCAAACGTCTCTCTTACCTTCTCTTCCTCATCTGTGGGGGTCTACGTGTCCTTGTTGGCTGATTCTCACAACTTCCCCCTACATAGGAGCACCACATCGACAGCTGGTTTGAGTATCTCCACCCACCTTGTCCTTCTCCGTCTGGGCCCTGCTCTCCAGGGCGTCCATCTTGCTGTGGAGGTCCTCCAGGCCGTCCTTCTCCCTCTGGAGCGCAGACAGCTCCGCCTCCTGCTCCGCCTCCACCAGGGCACGCTCCACCTCCACCTGCAGGCAAGACACACGCACACACACACACACACACACACACACACACACACACACACACACACACACACACACACACACACACACACACACACACACACACACACACACACACACACACACACACACACAGTATGAACAACGTGTGTTACCAATTTGTTGTACAACTTTTTTTTTCTATCTTTTTTTTATCTGAACGTCAACGAATTCCATCCTGGGATTTCAAAAACTAAATCAAACCAAATCAAAAATGAATCAAATAACAGATCCAAACATTTCATCGCCTGTGTTTCATTAAGACATTCCAACTTAACGATGGAAATATTCCAATCCCTCATCCATTGCTCGGGTCTGTTTATTTTCCTCCCCTTTCGTAGCCGTTAAACCTCGCACCGGACGACCGGGGCTTTACAGGTCAATCGCTCTCGGCCAATGAAAACACGGGAGGACTCCAAGCCCCCCCACACCTTCGGCCCCGCCCCCCCTCACCTCCCGGACGGACTCCTCCATCTGGTTGCTGAGCTCCTTGACCTTCTGCTCCAGCTCCTCCATGTTGTTCAGCACCTGGACGCGCTCCTCCTCCGTCCGCCGGGCCTCCTGCGCACGCCGCTGCCGTGCCCCCTCCTCCACCATCTGGGGGGGGGGGGGGGGGGGTAGTTATGACATCATCAACACAATGACCCCCCCGTTGTATCGCCACCACTCCTGGGGGTGGGGCCCGCGACTCGTGAGAATAATAATTTAATGTGAAAGCGCCTTTCTCTGCACTCAAGGACACCGTACACAAGAGTCTTTAAAAAGAAACAAAAAAGATAAGAGAATAATAATGATAACAATAGTAAGAGGCATAGCCATAGGCAGTTTTGAACAGATGTGTTTTGAGCGTGGGAAACGGTGGTCAACTGTTGGGTACCGCTCGGTAGGTGTGGATGTGTGTGTCTATTTGTGTAATTTGTTCAGCATGTATAATACAAGCACGCACACACACACACACACACGACAGCTGTTGTTGTTTCTTGGGTCACTTTTAGCACTCTCTAATCCAATAAGAAGGTGTCTCCACTTTGTAGGGGCACTGGTGCATCTGAAGTTGTGTGTGTGGGAACTTGGGGAACAAGAAGTGGCTCCTGGACACACACACACACACACACACACACACACACACACACACACACACACACACACACACACACACACACACACACACACACACACACACACACACACACACACACACACACACACACACACACACACCTCTTTCAGAGTGTGAAATCTGCCACGTTAAGTGTGATTAAGCCCTTGATGGAGACTCTGGGAGATGACACTACACTGTGATGTGATGATGAAGTGTAGGTAGGTGACGGGCCCAACTCTCTCTACACTTTAATCACCCCCCCACTCTGCTTCCCTGCGTGTGGGAGCATTCAGGGAGGAGGCATTTGTTTGGACTTCACGACTTCTGACACGATAGCTAGCTAATTGTAAAGTGCCAAGGTAATTGGACAACTAAAATCTCTATGCACATTTTTGTCATTTTATAATAATAATAATGATGCTAAATTGGTTGGAATACAACTATGTGCAGTTATCTCTCCTACCTCATTGGTCCTTTGCATGCGTGGGGAGGGGGAAGGGGCGGAGCTCCGCAGACTGACGGCCGGCGACTCCGCCCTGCCGTCGCGGTTCCCGCTGCTGCGCCGGTGGCGCGCCCGCGGCCCGTCGTCATAGTAACCGTTCTCCGGGGAGAGGGGGCCGCCGCCCCGGTCGCCGTTGACGCTGCCGTTGAGGGCCGAGACGTCGGAGAACACGGAGGCGGCGGTGGCGTCGTCATCGTCGATGGTGACCTCATCGTCGCCGTCCCGGTCTTCGTCGTCGTCGTCGTCGTCGTCATAGAGACGCAGCTTCTCCAGCTCCTGGTTGATCTTCTGGAGGTCCGACGCGGCCGAGCCGGCCCCGGGGCCCTCATCCTCGTGGTCTTGGGCCCCCAGCTCCGAACACAGGGACAGGATGGTCTCCAGCCGCTGGCGTTCCTGAGGGGGAGGGGGGAGACAAAGAGTCACGCACGGGTCAGAGAGGGGGAGGATCGGAAGCTGAAGATCAGAGAGCGGTCCGGGCCGCGGACTCCCTCGCTCGTGGGCTGAACTCCCTGGAGGACATTTTAATCTTTTATCGGCACTGCCGGAGGAAAGGACTGTTCATAGTCCAGGACCCTTCATGACCCCGACGGCTGTGTTCTCTCTCTTGAGGTCTGGCAGGCCCACCGCGGCCTCAAGGCCAGCCCAGCGAGGCGACCCGACTACTGACTACGTCCCTCCCTGACGGACCTCACAGCAGAACGGACTGACGGACAGATGGAGTATGTATTAAAGACTATTACAGTATAATTCGGCAGCATACCTCATGCACGTTTTATTATGTTACTACAGTATCGTATGATTATATTATTTCAAGATTAGATTAGATATTATATCATGCATTATAAATGTGTAAACATAATGTTCTAAATCTAAGTCCAAACGGTGAGCTTGTTTGTAATGATGCAAATATAAGTACATGACACACCACTCGGTGCATGACCTTCCACTATTATTAAACCCATATACAAATGAATTCATTACCAGTCCAGTACATGCAATTTGTTAGACAGTGACTTAGTTTTAAGTAATGTCTAGTTTTCAGTTTTAATTTCCAAAAGTTACCTGTGGGAGCATTGCAGCCGTTAACTCCTCGAGATAAAACAATGGTGGGACTGTTGAAAAATGTCTGCACCGGTCCAATCCCACACAAAATCCACTCTACTCAAAGTCTATATCTACAAAGTCAACATATATCCACGTAAAGAAAATAGCGTATCTATTCCGAGTAATCCACATGCTATTCCCCAAGAGAGAAACCTTCTGAGACGCTCTCTGTGTTGCGTGTACCCCTTTCGAACTATGGAGGCTGAAGAGGCTCAAAATACACCCCCCATAGGTTTTACCCTCAGCTCCCTGCTGGTGGGAGCTGCACTGCACCCCCGCCTGGGATCATTACATTAGTGTGTGTGTGTGTGTGTGTGTGTGTGTGTGTGTGTGTGTGTGTGTGTGTGTGTGTGTGTGTGTGTGTGTGTGTGTGTGTGTGTGTGTGTGTGTGTGTGTGTGTGTGTGTGTGTGTGTGTTGCTATTAAGAAGGTGGACAACTGTGAGCTGTGGTTTGAAGTCAGTTTGGAGGACGTTCCCAATACAAAGCCAGTATGCAGAAAATGAATTTGAGTAACAAAATATAAAATTAAAATGTAAAAAACTTGATGTCCTCTGGTTTAATCATTGATATACCAGTACCACTTTCTACAAACGCATTTAAGAATATACCATCTCAATCTCATAGACTTTAAATCAAATAAAACCCACATCAGGACCTCATTCAGAAACAACACTACCCATAAACAAGACAATCCTGAACGTGTCAGAGATTGGGAGGACACCACGTTTAATGACAGTGGCACAGCGAGCCTGTGCCCAATGTGTCACCTTGTTCTATTCTCACGGAGACACGCCACTGTAGAGCTTATGGTAATCAGCAGTCAAAAGAGAGAGAGAAGGATAGCGACAGAGAGCGGGAGGAAGAGAAAGAGTAGATGATTTAGAAGAGTATCAGTAGAGATACATCAAGAGTAAGTGGAAAAGAAGGGGAAGGGGAGAGGGATGAATGTAAAACTACAGGGGGGCATATGCGCTGTTGGTTTGGCACATTGTCATGCAGGGGATGAATAAATTACATATATATCTCCTTCCAGTTTGCATTCATCTAATTTATTCTCTTCCGTTTATTGTTCAGGCAATATGAATTTAATGAAAGAGTGTCTAGTGTGTAATGAAAGAGGGACACAGGGTCTGTATTTTTCAGAAATCCCCTCCGTCTCTTCTCTTAAGTCTTCTTTTAGTAAAACTCTTGGCTGAATTTCAATGCAGAATGATGTCTTTACTCCGGGATCTGTAGCTGTCGTCTGACTGGAAACGTCCATCTGTCTTTTTTTATGCAAGTCTTTTACATGTAAGACACAATGTCCCCAAGTGTGAAACTATTCCTTCTGGATGGAGAATATTGGTAATAATTCATCCAAAAGGCCAGATGTCATTCCTGGTAGCACTTAGCACAGAGTCGTCTGGAAGCACACCAACCACTAGAGGGCAGACGCGGGCAAGACGTGCCAAGAAAGCCAGTCAAAAATTCTGATCCTGCACAGTATAACACTGCGGGCCACACACACCAACGGTTTATGATCCATTAAGAGAAGACCAAATACTTAAAGGACAGACGGCTCAACCCCGCTCTACAAGGTAGCGTATTCTGAAGCCATTCTGTATCAGTGAGGAAAATAAACAAAGCCAAAAATTCATAGCAACGTTCTTATTACAGGGAGAGTTCTTGACAGTGACTCCCAGTTTACAGAAGCGCGGGTGAGCTCCAACCCACAAGCTTATTCAACTACGGGGCAATGCCCGGTCAGAGCTCAAAAAACAAACCGAGACGTGCACCAACTGTCAAATCCAAGCGTATGCAGGTTTGAAAGGACGTATCAGTGTTTTAGATCTGTGTTTTCTATGGTGGATATCAAGGTTGCTTTAGTGATATGAAGTGGTATTCCATGGGCTGATGGTGACACCAAGCTGGTTCCCATGAAAGTGTGGTCCTAATTATCTTGGAACTGGATAAGACCCAGAAGAAGAAAACACACACACACACACACACACAGACACACACACACACACACACACACACACACACACACACACACACACACACACACACACACACACACACACACACACACACACACACACACACACACACACACACACAGGATTGTTGTGCAAACAATTAAAAACGAATTAAGAACCGGCAGGGCTTGTTTTTCCCCAAATATTTTTGCATAGGACGACTTTCCCAACATAACATCCCCACAGTCCAAGCAATGTGCACTGCAGTATTTATGCACCTGCCATAGTAAAACCAGGCCCTGTAATTTAGGCTGGGTTTCTACATCAGAGCCATCAGCCTTGTGGCTCGTTCAGTGGTCCAACCTTTGGTGGGCACTTCTCCAGATTTGACATGGACAGATGTGTGCGCACGCGCGCACACACACACACACACACACACACACACACACACACACACACACACACACACACACACACACACACACACACACACACTCTCAATCTCACTCTCTTAGTTTGGGTTGGCGGCGAAAGGCATCTATTTAGTGGCGTGCGTGCGTGCGTTAGTGAAGGACGTTTTAAAAAGTACCAGAGAGGTCAGACAGAAGAAAAACATTCCTATCCTGAACGTATTTCTTCCTTCCAGCGTGTTTAATCTGTTCCATCAAAACAAATGTGGAACTGGACTAGGAGGGTAATAAAGAGCAGCCGAGGTGATGTTTATGATCACTGGTGCACACGCGCCATATGGACGGCACGTGGCTCCCCTCAAATGGATCGCCCCGGGGCTCCGACGGTGCAGACACATCACTCAGGGCCGGCAGTGGATCAGGAGGTAGAGCGGGTTGGCTGGTAACGGAAAGGTTGCTGGTTCGATCGAGTGTCGAGGTGACCCTGAGCAAGGCACCTAACCCTAAACTGCTCCCGACGAGCTGGCTGTCACCTTGCATGGTTGACCCCACCGTCGGTGTGTGAATGGGTGCATGAATGGGTGAATGTCAGGCACTACTAGGGCTGGGTAAAGAATCGATTTTCGATCGTTCTCTTTTACATATTGCAATATCGATTCATAGGGCATGACATTGTTTTGTTTTGTAACCATTATTTATTTTTTTGCACTTTAATAAACAATGCCTTAATGCAATTTGCAGTGATGGAATGTTGTAGTTCAAGTACACTTTTCACACTTTTGCAATTCCTTTCTAAATTAAAAATTGCACTTTGGAGACTTTTTTCTTTTCCGATTTACAAGTTTGCACTTAAAACCTGTTGTTTTAGATGAAGAGAAAAAATAAAGTACATTTGTATTTTGTTACACAGTTGAGCCATTTTCCTTATTTAAGAGCCGATTTAATCTAATCAAATCGAATCGTCATTAATCGATTCAGAACCTTATGAATCGAAATCGAATCGATTTAGTTAATTGGCCAGGATACCCAGCCCTAGGCCGTACTGTAAGGCGCTTTGGATGACAGCGCTTCATAATGCAGTCCGTTTCACTCACCAGCCTCTCCACCTCCTGCTCGCGGAGCCTCTCGTCGCGCTGCCTCAGGTGGTAGTCCGAGAGCTCCTCCTTCCCGCTCAGCGAGCTGATGCTGCCCCTCCGCTCCCGGAACGCCCCCGGCTGCGGCGGCTGGCCGGCCCCTAGCCCCGCCTTGCCAAACGACTGCCTCCTCTCCCCGAAGCCGGACCCCGCCTCCAGGCCGGCCTTCCCGAACGAAGCCCCCCTCTCCCCGAACACCGGCCGCTCCTTCTCCCCGCCGGGGCCGGAGCCCCCCGGGCTGAGGGAGGCCAGGGAGCTGGTGGAGGTCAGGCTGAGCTTCTTGGCGACGCGGGGGGACGACGAGCCCCCCGCCTTGGACGGGAGGGTCACGTCGGGCGGGGTGGGGCCGCCGGCGGAGCTCGGGGCGGGCGAGACTAAGGGGGAGGCGGTGCTGCTGGCGACGGGGGAGTAGGGGGAGTAGGGGGAGTACGGGGACGGCGAGGAGGAGGGGGAGGAGAGGAGGAGGGCCGGGGACTGGGGGCTGGAGAGGGAGATGGACAGGAAGCCGTCGCCCTGCGCCGCGCCGTGGCTCGGGCCGCCGTGCCGCGCCGCCTGGCCGCAGCTGTTGTTGCCGTTGTGGTTGTGGTGGGGGTGGTGGTCCCGGGACGCCCTGTAGGCACCGCTGGGGTCGCCGCGCCGCGCCTGCAGCGCTGTGAGGGTCATGGCGCCGTTGCTGCTGCTGCCGCCGCCGTGGTGGTGGTGGTCCCGGGGCGAGGGGGGGGGGCAGAGGCGCGGCAGCGAGCGGCTGTGGCTGCCGGCCGTCGACAGCGAGTTGAGCGAGCCCGCCGAGTACTTCCTGGCCCTGGGGACGGGCGGCGTCTCCTGGTTGCCGTAGCTACGGCGGCCCAGGCGGGGGCTGGAGGGCATGCTGGCCGCACCCCCGGCCGAGGGAGAGCGGGGGGAGGGGTAGGGGGAGGAGGAGGCGGGGGGCGAGAGGAGGAAGCTGTCGCTACCGGCGACAGAGTGGGAAGACCCGCCCCCGTTCCACGTGGTCAGCAGGGATTGGCCCGGCTGGTTGGCCGGTTGGGTGCGGCCGGCCGAGGAGCGGGAAGAGGAGGGGTCAGAGCGGCGGGACGGGGAGGGAGGGGCCATGCCTTTCAGGGAGAGGGGCGGGCGCTCGGAGCCGTAGAAACGCTTGGCCTGCTCCTGATAGGACGAGGACACGGCGGCAGGCGTGGTGGGTGGAGACTGTAAAGAAAAACACAAACAATAAAACACACACAAACGATTATAAATCAACCGTTGACATTATTATGCATGAAACAGGAGGAAAACGGATAAAGAGCTGGGCCTGCATTTCGGACGTGCTGTGGTTTCAGAAACCGTGGGCTCGCTCAAGGCTGTTGGACCGTTTTTGTAAAACAAAACAAACAACCGCGCTCTTCCAGTTTTTAGCCTCAGAGTGGAAACCGGGCAGGGAGGACATCTCAAGGCTACCCTGTGTCTGAACCCCGGCTCATCACTTCCCACCGCCGGTTGACAGGGACTGCGGAACGCAAGACTCCCAAGACAAGATAATGAGCCCTGGGCTCTGTAATGGGTGCTGTCGGCAAAACCAGGACAGCCCTAGGTTAACCATAATCAACGGTGCGTAGCGCCAGAGCGCAACGCACACTGAGCTAATAAGTAAACCCTGGTTTAAAGAAAATACAAAAACACACACCACACGGACACACACACACACACACACACACATAAACACACACACACGAGTGTGTTTGTTGATGGGTCACACAACACATAAGAAAGCCACTAACAAGCACCACAATCAGTAACCCCTGGATAGCGTCGCTAAGCTAACTGCGCGTGTCCCCCCCCCCGTCACCCACCTGAGTCATGCTGAAGTACGAGGGGTTGGCGTCCCCGTTGGCGCGCAGGCTGTTCTCCAGCGCCTGCTTCTTGCGCTGCAGCGTGTCCATCAGGTCCCGCAGCTCCGAGGCGGAGCGCATGCCCCGCCCACTGTTGGCCCCGCCCACCAGCGAGTGGCCGTAGTCGCTGCTGAACTTGAGATAGTCTGCGAGGGGGAGGAGGGGCAGAGAAGAGGAGTGGATCAGTGAAGCCTGTAGTGAAGCTGGAGAAGAGAGGGAGTGCATGTGGAGTGTGCGTGTCTGCTGCTGGGTCGTAAATAAAGATTTGGTAATTTGGCATCTGTAATGTGTTCTGGATGGATGGCAAGAGTCCAAAACCAGTGAAAAAGCTGAATCGAGACATGTGGCAAGGGAAGGGTGTGGGAATGTGGAAATAGACACTTGGAAATAGAGAGAGATAGGGCAACACATTTGGAGACAATGAAAGGCAGAACCCAAGCACTTTTCAGGGTCGTAAGGTGTGACACAGTGAGAGAGGGGCCCGAGGTTTCCCTCTCCTTTAGAGTGTACCTGAGGCCAACGCTATTCATAGACGAGGCCGCCGACAGGACACACACACACGCACACGCACATGCGCACACACACGCACATGCGCGCACACACACACACACACACACACACACACACACACACACACACACACACACACACACACACACACACACACACACACACACACACACACACACACACACTTAGAGGCGGCTAAACGTGGGTCACGTTTCCCCGTTTGGCACACGAGGAAATAAGAGTGACCACAGAATGCTCTGGAATTTCCACAAAAGCCCACCCAGCCCCCCCCCCCCCCCCCCCCCCCAACCCCACCCAAACATTTTTTCAACCCATGCATCTAAAAAAAATCACATGCAAACCCTAAATAGACGAATGGACGTTTTTTTAGACACATGCACACCCACCCACAGTCCTCTGCAGAGCAGTGATAAACCATCGTACGGATGCTTGTATTAGCGGTACAAGCCGCATAGATGAATGCTCCAGGGGCCTCTCCTTCCATGTGAGGGAAGGCATAGGGCCCCAGCGCTCCAAACATAGCTGCTTTGTGATGGATTTAACACCACATACATCACCGGGCGATAGAAGCCTTTCCAACATGAAAAAAACAAGGAAAGGAAGGCATCAGGGGTTTTTACTATGGAAAGAGAACCGTGTTACCGTGGTAAAACAAAGACCACCCTGCGTTTAACAACCACGCACACACAGTGCGCTAAAACGGACACATGTGGTTGTAGCTAATGCAGGTACACACTTTTACTTTCCAGTGCAAATCCAAAGTGCACACGTGGACTCTTTAGTGTGTGTGTGTGTGTGTGTGTGTGTGTGTGTGTGTGTGTGTGTGTGTGTGTGTGTGTGTGTGTGTGTGTGTGTGTGTGTGTGTGTGTGTGTGTGTGTGTGTGTGTGTGTGTGTGTGTTCAAAAAAAGTTGAAGCTTTTCCAGTGTTTTAAGTATGGGCGTCATTAGAAAACCCCAAAGTAGAAGGTATGCTGAACGCATCAACGGTAATATTTTCACTTGAGGGGAAGTCTTGGTGAGCAATTGAGTTAGTATTATGAGGTATTATGAGGTATCGTGAGAGAGAGATTGTTATGAACATGAATGCGTCTGAGACAAATCTCCAACCTTAAATGGTTAAGGTAAATGGGTCAGAAACGAAAGACATCATGAGATCCAACACACACACAGTGTTTGCCTCCATACATGGGCAGATTTATGCTTACGGTCTGCCTCGCGTAAAACACTTCTCCCCCACTGAGCTAAGTCGGTGTGCCTGGGTTTCGTAGCCTCTTTCAAGTGTGTGTTTATGCGTGCAAGAAGTGTGCGTGTGTTTAGGCAACATCATATGCATTTTTCAGCTTGAATAGTTGAAAAAGTCATTCTGTGGGTATAACTAAAGAGAGTGTGTGTGTGTGAGCCCGTGTGTGTATGTGCGTGTGTGTGTCCATGTGTGTGTGTGTGTGTGCGTGTCCATGTGTGTGTGTGTGTTCCCAAGACAATCACAAAAGCATCCAACGGAGATAATCCCTGTGAAACAGAGCAGGGTGAAACAGCAGGCACTTCACCACGGAAAGCACAGCACCCAGTTCACATCTGGCGTCTCGAAGGTCAACCCATCCCGAGCTCGCCACACGACTCACAGGTGGGCGCACAATCACGTCCAACATTCCAAGGAGAGCCACAAGCACGGTTCCCTCGGGCGCCGTCCACCAAAAACCCTCGCTGTGCGGGGGCTAGCTGAGGACACCTCCGACGCATCGTCAGCGTGGTGTGAAAACCCCAGCCCCATCCTCCTGACCGCGTCCCAGAATGCATCTGCCACCTAGGCGAGCATTTTACACTCGTCTGTTGGAACGGAAACGGCCACACCGCACCTCCACTACACTCTTGTTATTCGACTCAGCTATAAGGTGGATCACGTGGCCAATGTTTGGACAAGCTGAAGAGGAGGGGCCTAGCATCGAGTCTGCCTGGGTTAGGGGGGCGATTCCCACAACAGCCTCCCATGCAAAGTGTGCATGCCCTAAAGGTATTGCATCGAATCCAAGACTCTTTAGTCCTAAAAAATATATAAATATATATGGACTTGATTTAATTGATCCGAGTTGTGGTCATGTGCATTGAAGGGTTGGGGGGAGGGGGAAATCGATTCATGGTGGAAATTGAATCCTGATTCTTATCTTCTATGATACTGAATGGATTAATAACTTCCAAAAAATATATAAAAACAACATGATAGTGTCAATAGGTAACCATGTTTTCATGCCATCATTTGCCACAGTGCCTTTTTGGAGCACAGCGGACGGGAGTAGAACCTGAAATGAACCCCACTTGGCACTGAATCGAGCATTGATTTTGAATCGGGACTCAACTTTGTACTGAAACAAAGAACCAAAATCAAATCGTGAGACACCAAAAGAGGAATTCCATAGTGCATATAGACGGGTGAGGAGAGATCCATCAGTGTGAGCTGACAGGGCTGTGTAATACCAGGTGTGCCTGCCATCTTTCTGAGGTGCTATCTGGAAACAAGATGGCAGGTCAAGCGAGCGGGGTCAAACAAGAGAGAGGGAAATGGAGACAGCGAGAGACAGAGAAAGTCTGTGCATTCCAGCTGTCTGGGCGCTTTTAGAGCATGGATCACCATGAATTACGGTGCTCAACCGACACACCTCGCTCGCTCGCTCGCACCATCCAGCACATCACCGCAACCGTAGTGGGATCCAGCTGTAACGCCATAGCTACGGGGGAGGCACCAGATGACAACAGCATTTCACACTCCACCAGTTCAGGAGTGCATGCGTCAGGCTGGTATGTTTACGATGCTAATTTATTGGCCTAACGTCAACTTGATATTCTAACACGGTTCTTAGCCTGGTTTAAGTCGACATGCAAACCCCCCCCCCCCAAATACACACACACACACACACACACACACACACACACACACACACACACACACACACACACACACACACACACACACACACACACACACACACACACACACACACACACACACACACACACACACACAAGGTATTTATACCAAGAGCCAACCGAAATCCACATCTGAGGCACAGGGGGCAAAAATATTCGACGGGCTTCTGTGCGAGATGGAGAAGAAAAGGGGGGAGAGCTAAAAAGATAAAAGGAAGAGAGAGAGTGTCTGAGGGAGTGAGTGAGTGAGCATACCTGTGCTGTAGGCCAGCGGGGACACAGGGCTCTTGGGGGGAAGCATGCTCTTCATTCTGCTGGCTTCCTCAGGGTGGTTGAAACGGAAGAAGTACGATTTACCCAGACACAAGGAGTAACCTGGAAATACACACACACACAATTAGTACTAGTATTAATTATTACAGGTGACATTGTCACACACACACACACACACACACACACACACACACACACACACACACACACACACACACACACACACACACACACACACACACACACACACACAATATTTATTCTGCCCATCAATTAAGCTGAGAGGGCCCGACATTAAACAAGATGTCAGGGTCACAACCTCGGTAATACACACAGAAAGCAACAGCTGTCCAAATACCTCTGCAACCAGGCCAGAGAGAGGGGGAGAGAGACCAAGATACAGACGGGGAGAGAAAAAGAGAGAGAGGGGGAGAGAGACCAAGTGAGTGAGGGGGAAAAGAGATAAAGAGAGAGAGACCGTAACCAAAGAGAAGCAGAGAGAAGAGCGAGAGGCAGAAATGAGCAAGTGTGAGCACATCAAGGAGAGATTCACAAAAACACTAATTGTGGGGCAGAGGAGGAGTGAAGATGACAGAGACTCGTGACACAGAACACAAGAGAATCCCAACGCTGTAATTATCTGTTCCTTCAATACCCCCGTTAGAAGGGGCAGGATAGGGTCGGATTGACAGTAAATACCTAGTGTGTGTGTGTGTGTGTGTGTGTGTGTGTGTGTGTGTGTGTGTGTGTGTGTGTGTGTGTGTGTGTGTGTGTGTGTGTGTGTGTGTGTGTGTGTGTGTGTGTGTGTGTGTGTGGAACATCATCTCCATAACGGCTTGATTACAGCAGAGAGATGCCTCGGGCCTGAAGTCAGTCCGTAACCGCTAAGCAACGATGGAGTGAGGCTGTGGAAAAAAACGGAATGGAAAGAAAGCTAACTCGCTCTTTCTCTCTCTCCATCTTTTATCCTGCGCCTACCACCTTCCTCCAAAACAAGATTTTGAGAAGGCACAGCCTCTTCAAAACACCAGGATTAAACTGCCATGTTATCATTTAAAAAAGGCTAAATCCTCATATTTTATAGTTCAATTGTATGCAAGTGACGTGTTCAGTTATTTCGCCTTGTATAGTTACATTGTTATTAATACTTTACATGATGCATTTGTACTGAATTCCCAAGGGAGTATCTGTTCCATCTACATTACAACCCCTTTAAATCAAAGCAATCTCTTCTCATGAATAGTACGACAAGCCGCGAGAGCTCAAGAACACGTCAGAATCACACACACACACACACACACACACACACACACACACGCTTAGTGCGTGTTTAGTCTATACAGCTGGACTGCTAACATCCCCAAAACACACACTTGCATAAACACCGTCTTGCTGGGTTGGTCAAACACCACAGGTTTGGCGGCGTGGCTCACACATAGATCAAAAGATCAGAGCAGGTCTGGGAGGGGAGCAAGACGGGGAGAGGGAGAGAGAGATGGAGAGGGATCGGGAGAGACAGGAGTTGTCTGGGATTGTGCTTTAGTCAGCAAGAGCCAAAAAAACCTTTTTCCTGAATTCCAGAGAGGTTTTTAAGTGTGTGTGGGTGTGAGTATTGGGGTATGCAATTCCAATGACTCGCAGTGTCTTTCGGTATTTAGCATGACAACACGCGCGCGCACGCACACACACGCACACACACACAATCAGCCAGCTGCCCCTATATAGTCTCTCCATATGCCCCTTTTAAAAGGGGAGCATTAAGTGTGCTGTCCTTATTTGTTCACAGCAGCCATCCCTGCCTTTTCATTTCCTCTGAATTCTTTAACAACAATCTGTCCACTGTTTCCTATCAGCAGCACACATAAAAGAACCAAAGACAGAGAGGGGGGTTTCAGAAATCAACCACCTTATATCCTCAATACGGGAATTTAATAGATTTAAGAATTAACAAACTCAAATGTCATAAACAACACCAAACGTCTTTGACACCGCATTCCCTCAGTTTACGCTTCATTTATTGGCTCATATTGTTGGCCTCCCACTGAGACGGTTCCACTGATCCCCCTCCTCCGTCATCCAACCTTCAACTAGAAACACACGCACGTCTGTTTATACACATTTATGGACTAATTTGAAGTTTGCAATCTACAAAGTCAGACCTCAGGGCCTTTTGGGTATCCAGATGTAGGCACAGTATCATTTCTGGCCACGATTTCACCCAGCCACTATCCATATGCACGCTGCCGCAGCCGCAATGTTTTGGGAATGGAAACTCGAAACCGTCTTTTGGTTTGGTTGAAAATAAAATGGAGGAACTGCAGAAATTAAGTAAATTAGGTTAAAATAAGCTAAATAAACGAGATATGAATACCCCTCTTTTTGCGATGATGATAACATTTCAAGAATGTTTTTTCACTTTTATACAATTTAATTATAGATGAAAATATGTAAAAGTCCCTGCACTGGAACATACATTATTCACTCCTGTTTTGGCACAGACCATTCTAGCTGACTGCACCCCAGGGGCTGTGTAAATGTACCCTAAAAAACACACTTGACACGTTCGGGGGCAAGAGGGTCCAACAATGCAATGAAAAACAAACGTTGTCGTGAGCACTGCTGGAGGTGTCAAATCAATTGTCTGGAGGTTTGATAACTAATCGATTTTCTAATCGCTGGTTATCTCTTGCTTGCTACATCCTATATAATCCAGATAACCCAACACACGCACACGCACACGCAACAACAATAGTACGCTATACAATAAAGTATTGCGTTAGACTTCAATATAAAGACGACATGCCCTCAGGGAGGATTAGCTTAGAAAGAGACATGTCTTTGAAATACAATCACAATGAACTTGTGCATTGTTGGACAGGTGTCAGGTATATCATTGCAGACGGTAGGCCTATTGCTGCTACTCCCTACGGCCTGTGGTTATAACCTGGTGGTTAAATACAACAACAGGTATAACACTACTGGAAGCTTATCATTCATTCAACAACAACAACAACAACAACAACAACAACAACAACAACAACAACAACAACAACAACAACAACAACGACCAAACAACAAACAAGAGATAGGCTTCATCAATAACGTAAACCCTCCCATGTGTTTTCCCGGATTGCTTTGCACTTTGTTAAAGGTTAACCACTCAACATTTGCTAAACACTCACTCAGTCATATTGAAAAATCTAGTCTTGGGGCACCATGACTTAAACAGACTCATATCGCGGCTTACTTAATATATGGGCTTAAAAAGAAACGTAGCCTACTGCCAAGGTGTGTGCTCGGATGCTGGGTCAACATCACAAGCAACGCCTTCTTGCAAGGGAAGAAGGTAACCACTCGGGGCGAAACAAATGAGATGCATTTTATAAAGATCCGCTACAAACCTTTTTATTGCGTCCCATTCAATGAATATCGTCGCTGTATTACTTCTTGTGTTCCCCAATCCTACAGTGTGGTCAATGAGTTTTTCCCGAGAAGTGAGAGCCGCTGATGAAAATGAGCGGTGTATCCCTTGTTATTTTTCTCCTTTCTTCAGAAGACAAACTTTCATGATCCTCTCTTCTCCCCTCTGTTCTTCCGAGGTTTACCCCTGCACAATCCAAGAGGCTGAGACGAGGACCGCACCAACTTTCCCGACATGGGGGAGGGGGCTCAGGATTTACAAGCGAATTCGGTTCAAAGACAACCCGAAAGAGCAATAACCTTGCATATGGCTTGCAGCAGAAATGTGGAAAATAACTCAAAAACAGACAGTTGCCAAGAAGGACCCGTGTGCTTTCATTGAGGCTCGTTGTCCATACTCTACGTTATCATTAACACCCCTATTGTGAGTTGGGAGGTACAAAGGCTAATAGTCAGCGAGGTATTTTGTGGACGCCCCCACCACTTCTTCTTTGTCTGCCTACTTTTCTTTGGCCCCTAGAACTACCTTTAAGTTACTCAATACCAGTAGAGATGTATGCTGTTCGGAAGTTTTTTGCTTAAACGATGACTATTTCTATGAATACTGCTTTTTTGATTATTTCTAAGGTTTTATAGGCTATGTGTATTTTTTTATGTGGTCAAAGCGTGTGACATTGAATAGAGTTGGGGGGGGGGGGGGTATTGAATAAGTAGAGGGTGGGGGAAGGGGGACGGGACTAAAACTGCTGTAAATTGACAATCAAGCTAAAGAAAGGGAAACTAATTGTGAATAAGAGGACAAAAAATTGAAAGGATCAAGGCATCAATGTATTTCAAAACGTCAATATTTTGTTTTTTCATCAGGGAGCATTTGGACGTTTTCTTATGTTTTTTTTTCTATCCTCATGACTCACTTAACATTAGTCACAGGTTCAATTCTTGAGAAATACATTGGTCATCACAAACCCTTGTTATGTTTTATGTTTGTGCTTATGCGATTAATTCAAGATGGACTAACTCATCATCAAACAAACATTTCTTTGTTAGGGAAAACCAATACGGTCACTTCCAAAAAGGGTCTAAACGTTTTTGAGAAAAAGCAAGGGAATTATCCATCCATGGAAAAGAGTTGTATCCCATACATAGCCTACCTCTTGCTTATGATGTAGACGTGTTGGCTTTGCTATAATCCAATTATTAAAGACAACTTTCACACAGGGGTACATAAGTCTCCCTCATCCCAGGTCAAACCGGGATCAATGGACCTCAAATCAGAGAAACATCAGGGACAGAGCTAATCATCTCCAGAACAAATAGAGAGTGTGTGTATGTGTGTGTGTGTGTGTGTGTGTGTGTGTGTGTGTGTGTGTGTGTGTGTGTGTGTGTGTGTGTGTGTGTGTGTGTGTGTGTGTGTGTGTGTGTGTGTGTGTGTGTGTGTGTGTGTGTGTGTGTGTGTGTGTGTGGTCAGACTCACTGAACCCTGCCGAACTGCAGCCACAGTATTTAGCGTATCTTAAGCCTCCTGTCTCACTATCGCTCTCTGTCTCTCACTGTCGGCCAGGCTCACTCTCTCTCTCTGTCTGTCTCTCTCTATCTTTTACATTCGTTTACCCCTTCCACCCTCTTGAACTCTCCAAGCCCTCCGTTTGGTTGACCCC
>NC_079422.1:12732775-12735275 GCF_026213295.1 Gadus chalcogrammus
CTGGTAGGGTGAAGACACAAGGCTTTGAAGGAGCACTATAATGGCAAATTCATTGTGTATTAAAGTCGACATGGGTAAAATCGAGACCCTCCGAGGTACAAGTGTCCACCCTTACTGTCTTTTCAACTGTGTTACGCAAACTAGTGTAGCTCAGCTGGTTTAATTGGATGAGCTAATTGGCTAAGCTAATGAGTTTCATCTATTTTAGATACAATAAGCAACAGGTCTATAAAGTTTAACCTTGTGGTTGTTATATTTATTTATTATCTCACATCAGCATATGAAACACTAGCATGTGAAAACTGCAACAAATTATCCTGCTAGTTACTACTTTGTAAACTAACCCATCACTCAAAATCATACTAATAATTGTAACTACCAAGCTGAACGATTGACATGGGATTAAAGCTTTTAAATTATTCTCTATTGACTCTGTTTCTCTCATTATCAGATATAGCTAGCCCCCTCACTTCCTCCTCAAAGGCTTGTCTGTAGTCTTTATGGAAATCAAACGCACAGTGAGAGCGAAACAGTAAACTATTTCAGAGTGAAAGCATCCGATTGTAGTTGAGCACAGGGGCATTGGAACGTAGCCGAGAGACTGCACTTCAGTCATTCATTGCTCTCATCTATCAAGCTAGTTAGCTCTCATGGCTCAGCTGACTCAACACAAACGCAAACAAAGAGAAAGTCAACAAATAAGCAGGCCCTCCAAGGAGCTCTGAGCAAAAGGAATAGTTTCCCAGGACGACACACACACTATTTCACAAGCACTCAATTGGCTCTTGTCGGGTACAAAAAAAATAAAAGGACTCCTTTGTCTCTCTCTGGTGGTTTCTTTGAGGAGAGAAAATGTTTCCTTTGCTTTTCCCTTTAGCACTAATTAACATCGGCAACGAGCCAAGAGAAAAGCACTCAGTTGTTCGACGGGGCTTTGCCTGTCGGTCCAATTGTACTTCTGTTTAATCTGTTATTTGTTGGCAACATCTGTTTGAGTATCGTTTTGGAGCTGGGTTGATCGGCCGCCTGGTTCTCTCTCCCTGGGTTCCTGTTGCTCTGGACGCGCCTGTCGGCATGTTGACTTGGCTCCCACGAATAGTAATGAGGCAACACCTGCAGCGGCACTGATCAATGTGTGGCTCTGTGTGTGTGTGTGTGTGTGCGCGTGTGTGTGTGTGCGTGTGTGTGTGTGTGTGTGTGTGTGTCTGTGTGTGTATGTGTGTGTGGGGGTATGTGTGTGTGTGTGTGTGTGTGTGTGTAATTGTGTGTGTATTTGGGTATGTGTGCCTGTGTGCATGTGTGTCTGTGTGTGTGTGTGTTTGGGTATGTGTGCCTGTGTGCATGTGTGTGTGTGTGTGTGTGTTTGGGTATGTGTGCCTGTGTGCATGTGTGTGTGTGTGTGTGTGTGTGTGTGTGTGTGTGTGTTTGGGTATGTGTGCATGTGTGCATGTGTGTGTGTGTGTGTGTGCGTGTATGTGTGTGTGTGTATGTGTATGTCTATGTACATGAGTGTCTGAGTGTTTGTGTGTGCAAGAGCTTCAGCTGTGGATTGTTGACATCGAAGACACCGCACATTCACAAATATACCCATATGACATCACCAAGGGGAAAATACCATCATACTACAGTTGTGTGGTGTGTGTGTGTGTGTGTGTGTGTGTGCGTGTGTGTGTGTGTGTTACCTTCGTTAAGCGGCAGCAGTGTGATAGCTATACTCAGCCTACCGCTGCCGAGGCTCACCAGATGGGGCATGGCTGTTTGTACCTTCAATGCTTTCCCTGTGTCAATCATGTCAAGGGGCGGGGACTAGAGAGGAAGGAGATGACAACATCAGTTTGTAGGCATATATTGTTGCACTGCATTGTATTATTAACAGTGTTTTGTAATGTTGTGTTTGTACTTTAGAGGTCTCCTTAGTCGAGTCATCAGCCACAATCTCTTTTACTGTATTTGTAAGCCTCCAGCAATATGAGTGGTCAAAACAAATATTAACCAACAACAGAAAACGAACAGATAACCCATATTTGAGCTAGTCTGCCACTGATTTGTGAGACTTTTGTTGGTGTCACTGTGACAACTTTGTCTCGATATTTTTAAATGGTCTAAATACGTATATACAATTCTTTTACCTGTGATAACCAAAGAAAATATCTTCTTAGATTGTATAGAGAGATGATTATAAAGACTACAAAGACTATAAAGATTGTTAAGACTAAAGACAGCCGGTTTGGTTGTGACTCCAATGTTAGTGCTAATTAAATAAGTGTGTAATTAAATGTCGCTACTGTCCATGTGTGTTATGATATAATTTTACAAACCTTAGATTCGACTGGACTCATTTGATCAGATTCTGGCTTAAATAGCATCTCAGAGTCCTATTGTACAGAAAAAAGGGATAGAAACACATAGAATTAAAGCCTACAGAATCAAACACTTTTTATGTAAAAAATAAACCATGATCCGGTCCACAGCTGCTTAGGCTTGTGAAAGAGTTCTGGGG
>NC_079422.1:12736534-12744034 GCF_026213295.1 Gadus chalcogrammus
CACTAATCCAATTGGGCTCTGCTTTGACGCATGCTGGTCGAAACTATTCGATGTATTTACACTGAGGATTGCCGCTGGTGTGCTCAGTTAATTGCTGGCCTGGGGAGGAAAGCTCCAGCTTCCCTTCCCGGTCACACTTGACTCACCCACTGAGCAACACACTCCAGAGTGGCGTGCGTGGATCCAACCCTGCCCATCATGACTCTTCTGCACTGCGTGCCTGTGGAGGAATCCTTCCTCTTTCTCTCCCCCTAAACTCTGGAGGCTGTGGAACCTCTCTCTCCCTCTCTGTCTTTCTTCCTCCCAGGACAGCGTTTGTATCTGACCCACTGACTCACCCACCGTGTGTATCTCTATGTCATGGCAACGAAATGTCCAAACATACCAATATCATTCCTTATACATCTTCAATTTCATTTTTTTTTTTAACGCAGCTGTAGCCAGCATCTAAAGTTCTGGACTGACAAAGTCTTTCCAGTAATAAATACAGAGGGGATTTTCTATTGTTTTGATATTGGTTCAGCAGGCAAGCGGCCTAAAAGCACCATTTGACAAGAAACAACAGCTTTCTTAAGCAGATATTGTACAGGCCATGATAACGCAGGACGAATGGCTCTTTTGCAACCGCTCAGTGCTGTAGGACTATTAATAATAACTGGCTAGTGTGGGAACGTCGTCCACATGTCATTTGTTCAGCCTAATTCGATAAAATATATTTTTATGAGTGTGTTGCTAGGGGAGCTGTGGATGAGAGCGCACACACACACACACACACACACACACCCACACACACACACACACACACACACACACACACACACACACACACACACACACACACACACACACACACACACACACACACAGTGGAACAAGCAATACAGTGAGCTGTCGGAATGTAGACTGGGTCTGAAGGCACGGTTTATGCTCATCAACCAAACCATTATTTTTCTTTCCTTCTTTCTTAAAGACAGGTCAAAAAAGTAAAGCATAATTTCCTCTCATGCCCAACCCAGCACTGAACGAAACAGTGGATAAGTGTAGGTTTTCTCAAGGGAATGGGATTGGACAACAGTCTCTTTCATTGAACCCTCTCTGATCAGTCACTATGTAGGTTGACCTGTGTGTAGCTAATATCTCCACTAGGGCTCATGACCCCAGCTCAACCTGATCTGACCCCAGCTCAACCTGATCTGACCCCGGGTCAACCTGATCTGACCCCAGCTCAACCAGATCACTGACCCCAGCTCAACCGGATGAATGACCTCAGTTCAACCTGATCTGACCCCAGCTCAACCTGATCACTGACCCCAGCTCAACCGGATGAATGACCTCAGCTCAACCTGATCTGACCCCAGCTCAACCTGATCACTGACCCCAGCTCAACCTGATCACTTACCCCAGCTCAACCTAATCTGAGCCCAGCTCAAGCTGATCACTGACCCCAGCTCAACCTGATCTGACCCCAGCTCAACCTGATCTGACCCCAGCTCAACCGGATGACTGACCTCAGCTCAACCTGTTTTGACCCCAGCTCAACCTGATCACTGACCCCAGCTCAACCTGATCACTGACCCCAGCTCAACCTGATCTGACCCCAGCTCAACCTGATCACTGACCCCAGCTCAACCTGATCACTTACCCCAGCTCAACCTGATCTGAGCCCAGCTCAAGCTAATCACTGACCCCAGCTCAACCTGATCTGACCCCAGCTCAACCTGATCATTAACCCCAGCTCAACCTGATCACTAAGCCCAGCTCAACCTGATCTGACCCCGGCTCAACTTGATCAGCTCGATTTAAAACGTCAACTCTAAATGACACGCGGCAGCTTCCCTCGAGGGCCGTGCTTCTTGGACTATGGGGGCCACGGGGGGCCCTTGTACTGTGAACCCCTGTCTGACACCCGTACGTTATGAATGAGCCGGGGTCACAAGGTCAAACTAAATGTAGACGTTTGAGATCACAGGCTGGAGTGGTTAGGGTGCTGCATGTTGAAGGGCAGATGATGCGTCAAGACTGATGAATACAAGATGCTGTGTTGTAAGACATGCATCTTGGTGGATAATAATGAGAGAGAAAATTAGACCGGATGCCACGGGACCATGTTTGTTAACATGTAATCCGCCGTATAAGTAATTTATTTCCCAAAAAACATGCTGATCTCCTATGCTCTGTTGCCATCTTTTAAATCCCAGCCGTTCTCTTATGACTCACTTTGGTTCTAGCTGAAGTTGAACCTATCTTTATGTACTCATAAAAGCTGGCCCGCCATTCGGCTTCGGTTGTTGATTGGTTGATCAATGAGTCTGTGGGGAAATAAAATCGACTCATGTGAGAATCTGGATTTTTGGGTTGCATAAAATGTGAGTCACAAACGTCAATATTGGCTCAGTGGAAGCTAAATAATGTCGTACAGAGGGCGCTAAAGTGTATTTGCCAATAGTAAATATGCATCAACTATGTTCTGATCTGTCTGGCCACATTCATAAAAGGAGCTGTAAAACCCAGGGCCCAACATTAAACCACACAACCAGAGTCACACACACCCACATACACTTACATCTACTGCTGCCAGCAAGAGTGAAACTTATGATCAGTTTTATCCAGCCAATTTAGCGCTGATTTGCTTTTGTTTTTGAATATATTAAAACCTACTTTTTGGTGTGGAAACATTACCGAGGTCCGACCTCAGTGACCTCATCGCTGGCTACGGCCATGAGCGACATGCACTCAAACACACACACACACACACACACACACACACACCTCCTCCTGTCATGCCTTCTTCCAAACACACAGCCAATCTAGCCGCAAACTAATAGTCCTGGGCTGCTATCTGCACCTCGTCCCTCTGGGAAATGCACACACCCACACACGCACAACCTCTTGCACACACCAACACACGCACAAACTCTTGCACGCACACACAAACATAAGCACACGCACACACACACCACACACACACCACACCACACACACACCACACACACACACACCACACACACACACACACACACACACACGCAAACAAACTCACAAGCACATTCAAGCACACACATACACACAAACACACAGAGAAAAATAGGGTGATGTGACATCAGGCCCTATGTGTTAAAGTGCGTTGGTGGAGTAAACGACCATTATGAATACTCCTTCCAGGCAATTAAAATGTCTGTCCTAAATCACGGGGGATTTTGACTCACCCCCCCCCCCCCCCCCCCTAAATAACCGCAGGAACCACAGGGATTTCCATCCGCCTGGCTTCATCCTGAATCAAGCAGCCAGATATTTCAACCATCCACACCACACCACACCACACGCCAAAACACTGAGAGCCACTAGGGTGGGACCCGGACCATGCGTGTGAGAGTGTGCACGTGAGGGGGTGCATGTTAAAGAGTAAGAAAGAAAGGAATCCACATTATCAAATATGCATTTCTGTATATTTTAACAAAGTGTGTGTGTATGTACATGTGTGTGTGTGTGCGTTTTTCTGTGTGTATGTGTGTGTGTGTGTGTGCATGCATGCATAGAGGTGAGCACGCGTGTGGGTGTGTGTATGGGTAACCTTCCCGGTAAATGTTTCAGGTCCGGGTGTGATGGCATGCTGTACCTAAAGGACAGGAACAGCAGTGGGCGGCCTGAGACAGTCCAGGCCTGAGGAAACAGGCTACCCCTCTGCACGTGTGGACGTGAGCTATGTGTGTGTGAGTGTGTGGGTCGGTCTACGTGAGTGTGAGTGCATGTTCTCGTATGCGATTGACCTCAATTGGCCCGTTGATATATCTGAAGACTATGATTGACAGCAAAATGTGTCGGGCAGAGAGAGAGAGACAGAGAGAGAGAGGGAGAGAGGGAGAGAGAGGAGTGGTGTGTGCGTGTGGGGTGACGCCTAAAGAGGACCTATTAGAGGTTTATGTTTCACTGCAATTATAGAGCACTTCTGCACTATTCTCCCACAAGTGAGATCGCTCCATTTCTCTCTTCCTTCCTTTCTTCATCCCTCTCTCTGTCATTCCAACCTCCTCCCCCTCCTCTCTCTCAGCCTTCCCCTCCTTCACCCCCCAATCCCCCTACCCCCCTCTTCTTCCACTCCTCTGCCTCTCAATCCTATGCCTCTACCTCTTCCTCAACTCCTCTGTCCCTCAGTCTTGTCCCTCTCACCCCTATCCATATCACTCCTCTGCCTCTCACTCCTCCTTCAAAGCAAAAAGACAACAACAAATCAGAAATTAACAATGTGTTGTCTGGGTGTGTTTTGTGTGTGCATGCTTGGACATTGCTGGCTTTGTGTATCCTCCCAGGTTCACTCTATCAGAGATATGTCGAACTCTATGATGAAAGTGTGTACTTGCATGTCCTAAAAAATATCCCTCTTTGGGACCGTTAGGATCCACACACACACACACACACACACACACACACACACACACACACACACACACACACACACACACACACACACACACACACACACACACACACACACACCACACACAGTCCATTAAGGTTGAGATGTGAGTTCTGTGAATTCTCAGGAAGACCAGAGGAGAGAGAAAGAGGACTGGGGAAAGATAACTTTTACAAACCTAATGGCTCCAATAAAAGGAAATTGGCAGAGTTGCAGCATCAGGGTGAGGGGTTTGCGACCCAAAACGATGTCGCAGTTTGCACTGGAGAGCTAACAGTCAGAATGGACGCATACCAGTGTCCAACGTTTCCCCCACAGCTACGATGGTTCTCACGAGCATTGATTCATTTTTCCACATTTCTACATTCTCAAGTTATGGGTCAGTGTCACAATGATTTGTATTTCATAGCCTTATGATCATACCACTGAATGATCATTACGGTACATAAAGCTACTATCGAATCAGATCGTCAAATGTTATGTGAGAGATTATGATTATGTTTCAATTATGTGATGTCAAACAATTGATCGTTTTAATGTATGGTTGTGTATCCACACGTCTTCTTTATTGGGTTCATATTCTCCGTGGGTTAGAGTTGAACAGTTCATCGGCTGGGGCTTAATGCACATGAAAACAGAGGCTAGTTACCTGTACCTGTTATCCGCTAAGTCTGAGGGCAGAGCAGAACTCGGGACTCAGAAATCCTTAGTCTATGAGCTGGATGTGCCGGACATGAAGCCTGATTTACGGTTAATATTTGTAGAACAAACCCCAAAAAGAAACATCATCCAATTAATTTTTTTAGGAGCAACGCATTCCAAGCCAAAGTAGCGGCTGTATTCCTTTGACCGTTCGTTTAGGACACCAGTGTATTTGGAAGGATAGCATCAAAAACTTCGTTTTGGGTCGTGTCCGTTACGTCCGTGTGCGTTAGGCTTCAGTGAGTTCATTCTAGCCAGGCCTTCGGTCTTCCCAGAGGGGTTTAGGAGAAGGACAAGGTCGCGGCCTGTGACGCACCGCCGTCCCACATAGAGAGTGTGAGAGAGAGAGAGAGAGAGAGAGAGAGAGACAGAGAGAGAGAGAGAGAGAGAGAGAGAGAGAGAGAGAGACAGAGAGAGAGACAGAGACAGAGACAGAGAGAGACAGAGACAGAGACAGAGACAGAGAGAGAGAGAGAGAGAGTGAGAGAGAGAGAGAGAGTGAGAGTGAGAGAGAGAGAGAGAGTAAGAGAGAGAGAGAGTGAGAGAGAGAGAGAGAGAGAGAGAGAGAGAGAGAGTGAGAGTGAGAGTGAGAGAGAGAGAGAGAGTAAGAGAGAGAGAGAGTGAGAGAGAGACAGAGTGTTGAAAAGGAGGCACGGAGGACTGGGTCAGACTCCGTGGCGTGGTCCGACCAACGAGGGAGACAGGCCTGGGTCTGGTAAGCTCATCGAGTGAGGCCTGGACCAGGCGATGGCCCGTGGGGGGACGGATGGCTCGAGGTGTTAACTGAGGGGCCGGGACCCCGCCCGGGCCCCATGCTGTGTTTTTACGGTGCTGGCCTCTGGTGGCTCCCTTAAGTGCATGACAGGAATGTGATGTTTGCAACAGCGCAGATCTCCGGGGGGTGCATCTAATTGTAGCAGCGACCTTGAGTCAAAGGTGTTTACTGATACAGGGGTCATTATATGAGGGAGTGGAGGGATGATTTATGTTGGTGGCTGCTGGAGCACACCCCCAGGGGGCAGGAGGGAGAAGAGAAGGGACCGAAACAGCCAAGCCTTCCCGCCGGGCTTAGGCAGGAAGAAGCATTAGAACCAGAACCAACAGCAGGCGGACAGAGTCATTAACATCTCCTCCCTTGGTTGCAGGTCACGTGACCTGTGTTGGGCCCAAGATCGACGTGGAGGCCAAGAAATGTGTGCACTAGGACCCTGGCTTGAGTTCACAACATTCCCCTTCCTAAACCTTGAGAGGATCAGGCGCATGTGTGTGGAGTCTACATTTCTTTAGATGGATTTAGATGGAGATTAAGATACATGGAAGGAGAGGGGGGAAAGAGAGGCAGGGATAGACAGGGAGAGAGAGAGAGAACAGGAAGTCCATCAAAGAGACAGCAAGAGGTCTGTGGTTGTTTTAGAAGCCACGAGGCCTCTGGTACTTAAGCAAAACTTCAGCTCAGGCACAGATAACTGAAAGCCTTAAAAACACACAGACGGCAGGGCAGCATTACTGTTAGAAATAGGAGCCCTAGTCTTATCGCCTCCAACATTGTCCTAACCCTCAGATGGAATCAGGTATGTGCACTACAATTAGCTCAGAGGTCGACACATCGGCAGTGCTCTCTATTTTAATGAGCTGCATTAGCGAGGTTTAAACACTTAGCGCTCCGTCTCTGGGGTGCCGTGTCCCATTTGATCCAGCATCAGACAATGATGTTCATCATCATGAACACATATTTTATATTCCGCGGATACGCGGCACAATAACAAATGACAGAATGGTTTTGGAATCGCATTTTTCATCGATGATGACGTCTGGCCCACTCTGAGCGCTTTTCTTCCAAGAAGTTCCTGAAAACACAGAGGTCATTTTTTCGCTGGTAAAATGAGATGTGGTATTCGTTCAGTGTGCCAGATCACCGCTCTCTTCTTCTTGGTAAGTGTGTGTGTGCGCACATGCCTGTGTATAAACACACATGTGTGAGGTAAGAGTGCCACAAGTGAGGTAAGAGCAGCGATTAACCGTGATCGATGATTAATTCAACTTGACTTACTGACTTACTGTGAGCAATTATGGCTATGTCTTTTCTCAAGCTGCACTTTCTCACACTCGCCATGGAAACACACGGGGGTCCCAAAACATGTGCTCACCACACAGACGCACGCACACACACATACACAAATATACACACACATGCCACAGACCAGCAGCCCTCCCTCCACTCCACCTCAAAACCACAAAGGGTTAAGTATCATCAATCTTCTTTAACAATGCTGTCAGGACGTTGTCAGCAGAGGGCTGACGGAGGCACACAGATAATGGCGTGATGCTAATGATTGTGTATATTCGTGTTTGTGTACGCACAGTATTTGATTCAGGTTTAACTA
>NC_079422.1:12746534-12791534 GCF_026213295.1 Gadus chalcogrammus
CTTAAGGCTCTCTTCTCCCCCCCGCCCTCACCAGCCCCGATGTCCCCGAATCCTCGATGTCTTCGAGACACACAAGAATGCGGTTCCATCGGCCTGTCCCGAGGAGCTATCCCGGGCTGTCTGAATCAAGAGGGTCCCGCTGTGTACGTTGCAGATGGCGGTGGGAGGTGAGAGGCTGACGGTTAAGGGAGACTGGCAGTAAAAGCTTCGGGTCGGTCTACCAGGCACGTAGCCACGTCTGGGCTTGTTGATGCTAGTGGAAACGGATGGGAAAGTTTACACCATAAAAAAAGGGGGCTTTAAATGATAGCGAGAGAGAGAGACAGAGACAGAGACAGAGAGCGAGAGAAAGAGAGACAGAGACAGCCAGACAGAGACAGAGAGAGGGGAGAGAGAGAGAGAGAGAGAGAGAGAGAGAGAGACGAGAGAGGAGAGAGAGAGAGAGAGAGAGAGAGAGAACGAGAGCGCGACAGAGCCCAAGAATGAGAGATGAAGATAGGCATAGCGAGAGAGCCGGGGGAGAGATTGAGAAAGAGAGAGGGAGATGCATTCTGCGGTGGGACAGCTGCGACTGCTTTCAAATCCATCCGCCGGTTTTATAGTGGAACACTATCTGGGGTCTGTATTTATGCCCCCCCATCCCCTTCCCAATGTGACACTGCGATTTACAACTTCCTGCCGCCATCTTTGAGATGCCATCGCTAAGCTCTGTCTCTCTTTGATGGTATCGTCTGCCGACGCAGATTCATTAGGGCAACGTGATCCGGACTTCACAACGGCTTCCTCGCAGTAATCATAATCACTCCCGGGCTCTCTCTCTCTCTGGGCTGCTTTGAGCGCTAGGTTTTACAGACAGAAGATATACAGATAGCCGACGCAAACTCCTTGTTAAAAAGCACAAGATGACAGCCCGTGAGAGACACAGAGCCCCCCTTGCTGGAATCAAAGTATCTGTTTTCCCGTAATCTACCCCGATTACATTACCACGGTTTCTTTCGCTGAGGTTTTTCAAAGATCAGAGGGGCCTGGAAGAAATGACAAGGTACACTAAGATGTCTTGGATTCACATTGCTAATATCTACCCCCCCCAGTGCCAGGGAGAGACGGGCATGAAACAGGACCCCATGTCCCCTGACTTACAAACGAGTCGACCGAGGAACCCGTAAAACGGATATTGTGAAGCAATAATCAGGTCCCAAACACCTATATCCATTTCCCGCCAACAGGGCCGTTAGCCGGGCGGACATCTGCCACCGGCGGCAACATGATCCCCGTATTTGCCGTCCCTTTTCCGGCGTGCCGAAAAAGAGGGGGGTGTATGGTTCAAACGCTGTAAAAAAGAGTGAAACGGTGGAAGGAATTCCTGTTGTCTCGGGTGCACTTACCAGGGCCTCCGAGCGTTCTGTGAGAAAGTGGTGTGTGTAAATACTACTGGGCTTTCGTGTGGCTTTCCTCTAAAGCCACATCCCTGGGGGCTGGGTTGGGGGGTGGGGGTGGGGGGTGAGACTGACACTGAGGGTTGAGGGGGACCCAGAGTTGGTTACGGAGGGGGGGGGGCGCTTGGGACCTGAGGTTAGGAGGGTCGGGGCGGGGGGGAGGGATGTTGAGGTTGAGGTTGGGGCTGCTTTCCGGGGGCTGGAGTTGCAAGGAGGGTTAAGGAACAGATTAGGGTTTTTTCCCACATTTTCTTTCCCCAGGTATGAAATTATTCAATCAAATTATTATGACATTATTCCATGTTCCATATGCCATTTATTCCTTCTATAACCCTGCGTGATATGTTGTGCAGTTTCTTCATCTGGGTATAATTTGGGGAGAAAGAAAAACACCAGTGTGTGTGGGTGGCAGAACTGAAACTCTGATGCTGAATTGGAACAAGTCATTTTATAACGAACCTGGGTTCAAATTGGCATCAGGAGTGATACTTATATTTAAGGTAAGAAATTGTTGAGGACGAGACAGCAGATGTATCCCACCATAGATGTCAGATACATGTGAAACTGTGCGGACCACCATAGAGTTGGTGATGCTCTGCTCCAACATGAACTGACGGGCAGATATCTGTGACCAACACTAATGTTAGCGCCCCCTCGTCCACCCAACACAACCGCTTCTCTCAGTATCCATCTTAGTGACCGACCCTGGCACCCTTCCAGACCCTCCTGGTTGTGGGTTGTGTGGTATGACCGGGATAGCGGTGTCGGTGGGAGGACTGGAAACGTGTAGTGGTTGAGAAAGGTCTTCTCCTCACTTTTACCCAGAGAGCCCAGTGCGGTTCACCGCGGTTCACTGCTTCCCTGCGTGCACCACATCACAACCGGCCCTGCCCCGCTCGCCTTGACACCAGGAAACACGAAAATCACGGCAACAATTAGAACCTTGAGGACACATTCTTGTCCAGCGAGAGAGGAACGGAGCGTGTTTGTGTTTCCAACTGCCCCGATTAACCTTCTTTTTTTTCAGTCCAGATCCTCCTAGGCCTGGTGTCTTACCCCGACGATCTCTGCCATGTGTACGTTTCTGTGTGTTTTAGTACGTGTGTGTGTGTGTGTGCTTGTATGAGTGTGTGTGTGTATATTATGGTCTCCTTCAGTATGATACTTTACAGATGAGCTTCCCTCCATGATGGTGAAACACCCCACCTTCCGGGGAAGGTCTGCGTTTAATCGTAACCTTTACAATCCTTCGTTGCAGTCGCACCCTTTCAAATCCCTCCCCCCCAGCCCCCACCCTTATTTTTTATATAAAGTTGACTTAAGCCCTGCACAGAAGATTGGGGTGGGGTGGGGTGCAGAATACCGGAATGTTCCATGGGCACCGCGCTCAACTTCCTCTGAAGCGGGCCAAATGGGAAATTACAGAGCCTCTGCTTACGTATCCACTGTTTTTTTTGTTGAATTTCTTTACTTGACCTCTCCCTCCACCCCGTTAGGATGGAGCTATTGTAGCCACATGCGGCTCATTCCACTTATAATTATAGTATGTGTGCCCCCTCTTGTTCTGCAGAGTGGTGGAGGCTGGAGGTGGTTAGGACGTTCCTCACCAGTAACAAGGCGGTTGCTGCTGCAGCTGCTGTTTGGGCCAACTCACGGCGATCCAACGGGCACACTCACTTTATACGCTGCTTTCTGTTTTTTCTCAACATCAAGCACAAGGCAATAAATGTATTGCCAAGCGGGGGAAACAAGGTTGTGCTGGTGATTGTACCAGAGCAGTTTCCATGTGTGTCAGTGGAGAATATCTGCATCTGCAAACTGTCTGCAGTGTGTGTGTGTGTGTGTGTGTGTGTGTGTGTGTGTGTGTGTGTGTGTGTGTGTGTGTGTGTGTGTGTGTGTGCCTGTGTCTTGTCCACGATGAGTAGACAGAAAAGGGCAGCGAGAGATGCGTCATTGGTGAAAGGCGACGGCGAAGACCAAAGCGACTAAGTGATCACTCCATCAGCATCAGGAGAGAGACTCAACGCCACGGCACGAAAAGTCATGCTCGGCATTCTGGGTACTGACCGCCATGGATACCGCCGCCACAGTGGTCCAAAACACCCAAGTTGAATACTCAGCCCTTTCACTGCAGCACCACCACCATCAACCCACTCCCATGTCCTCTTTATGGTCCATTTACCCAGCCCAAATAGGGGGAACTTTCTCTGTGCGCTGAATGAGGCAATGCGGGGATGGGTCAAGCAGAACCCATCAACAGAAACGCTCTGTTACGTTGACTCAGAAGAGTCGGCAATGCCACTAAAAAGGAAAACAATCGTATTAAGTGTTCGGCCAATACAATCATTTTGCCATCAGTGACTCCCTGGTCTTCCAAGGCACCTCATCTCACTTCATTTCCCACCGGGGAAGAAGCTCACGGCGCACACACACACACACACACACACACACACACACACACACACACACACACACACACACACACACACACACACACACACACACACACACACACACACACACACACACACACACACACACACACAAACAAACACTGGGATTTCTTATTCTCATCCAGCATGCTTTGTGTGTCCTTATGGGACTGTGGTTGTGTGTGTTGAGATATACATGTCTGTGTGGTGGTTGGAAGCAAGGTTAAGTGCCTTTGTTCTCCAGGGGCTAATATAAGAGTCAGCAGCATCACAGCCGAGCTGAAAGGAGCCGTCATGGGGGAAAGCAAGACATGGAGCGCGTTGTGTGTGACTTTGCGCGAGTGTGTGACTGTGCATGTATGTGGTTAGGAGTGCGCGTGTTTCATGTGTACTTCATGTGTGTGTGTCTACGTACCTGTGCGTGCTGTGTGTGTGTGTGTGTGTGTGTGTGCATGAGTGTGCGCATCTAGCGGTTGGTAGAATGAGGCCAGACAAGGCCTTGGCAGGTGTCACCACTCTAGTTTTACCGTGTTTTTACGGGCAACACCTCACACACCAACATCCTGGCTACCAGCAGCGGTGGTGAGAACCAGAACCTGAGCAGCGCTGGGTGCGCCACGATGTTAGCAGCTGGTCTAGAGAGCGTCTCCTGGGGCTGTCAATGTGCGTCTCCCTAGGAACAGCTTCCAAAGATGTGCTGTGTGCCTGATTGAACAAATGTTTTCCCCATTCTTTAATTATTATGATTTGTTTTAAAGAGGGGATGTTTCATCCCTCAGATGACGCTCGCTCATGTTCCCCACTAGCGATGACGCCGGCAGTTGGGTTAATGTTCTTACCAGAGGAAATGTTCAAAGTTACCCTCTCTGGGTTATTGTTTCATTGGGTCGGAGGCGGCTGTACCTGTTGCCAGCTCTGCAGGGCGGTGTCCAGGGTGTGGATGCCGTACTGGCTGACAGTGAGCAACACGGGCTCCACAAACATGCTGCCGTCCAGGACGCTGCTCTGGGGGGAACGGGTGACCGAGGCCTGGCCCTGGAGCCCACAAAAAGTTGGGGAAAGACATTAAGATTGGGATCCAACTCTGGATCAAAATCGGATGACATTACTTTCTGACACACTGTTCTTCACAGCCTTAAATGCTTTAGAGGAAAAACATAAAGCAAAGGAACAAACGATGGAATAACGATTCATAAGAGTGTCTTTCACATCAGAAGTTGACAATCAAGAGACTCTTTACCTGCTTTGTTGTATACAGGGGAAGGGGTTAACCTTATAATTGTTAGTGCTTGGCACTTGGTTCTAGGAACATCCTTACTGTACAGACAGTGATATATTCTTTCTCTTTCTTCTGACAAATATACTGAATGTCAGTCGCTTTTGATAAAAGCGTCTGCTAAATGCCCTAGATGTAACTGTAAATGTACCTGGAGTGAGAAGGGCTGCAGGATCTGGAGGTAGGTCAGGTTGCGGTACTCGAGCAGTCGGCAGTCCAGGCGGGTGGAGAAGCTGAACTCCTGGCTGAGGCGGGCACCGCTGTTCCACTGCCGCAGGTAGAGCCGGGGCTCGCTGGCACCCACCACCATGAACTCCTGCTCCTGGGGCAACTTCCTGTCCGGCAGGAAGGGCCGCAGGCGCCGGCATGGAGCTGGAGACGTGGGATGTTTGTGAGATGTTTGTACGAACTCATAATGATCTCCTAATCATCATCTAGCAACATAATACACATTTAATTTACAACAGGATGTCCTGGTGGTATTTAGCGACGTCTAAGCTTCCAAACGAGTACGACTTTCTGTTAGGGATTTGTTTTGAATGGGATAGATTCAGCATGGAACAAGGAGGTACATTTGGCTTGGAGGTTGGGGGTGAGGGGAGAGTTGTTTAATGTAATTCTACTGGGAAGAGATCCGGGGCTCCTTTACCTGTGCCCAGCTGCTCCAGGTGGTGGCAGAGGTGCACCTCCATGTGGGCCAGTTCCATGGAGACTCCCAGGGAGTGGACGAACCAGGGGGCGAAGCACGAGTCCACACGGGTGCAGGCTGCCAGCGCCTTGGGAGACACCAGCTGGTCACAGGGCAGCTGGGAGCCAGACTCACTGTCTGAACTGGAGCGAGAGCGAGAGGGAGTACGTTTAATTGTGGGGGATTGAGAGATTGGGAGAAAGAGCGAGAGAGGGATGGAGGGGGAGGAAGGGAGTGAGGGAGAGAGCAGGACAGAGGCAGAGAGAGGGATGGATGGAGAGGGGAGAGAGAGGCAGGAAACAAACAAACGTGATGAGTTTGTGATTCCTGTCTATGGAAGTAAAACAATATACAAACTTCAAAGCACTATGATGCAGGTAACAGAGAAAAAAAGAAAAGAATAATAAGCGGCATCAGTTTCCATGACTAATGATAATGCGAGAAAGAGAAACATTGGTCATGTGGACAATATAATAAATTATTCATCCTCCATCCCCTCCTGGCTTGTTTTCAGGTCTCAAGGCTGCGATAGTCTGATTCCCATTATCGGTAATTTCCGCCGGTCTAACGTTCAGTGATTTAAACATCATAATCTCAAAAAGCAAAATGGAACACCATAAGTACTCCACAGCGAGGAACAGTGTTTCGAATATTTATAGAGGGAAGAGACAGAGCCGACCATGGGCTGATCCAGCGCAGCGGTACCTTGGGGCGCCCCCCCTCAGCGGACATTAATAGCATGTCACGGTTGATGACGGCCGATGGGAGGTAATTGAAGTGAATGACCATTTGCTCAGTAATTTGCTGCTACCATGATCCACCAATAAAAACAGAACTACAGAAGGGAACGCTCGCCAATGGGAATGAGAGTGGAGTAGAAAAAGCAATGAAATTACATGTATATTTATATATAAAAATAAAATGGACATAAACGCTGTTGGTGCACTGGAGCACGTCTAGAAAAGATAAGCATCATACATTTTTCAGGACTTCCAGTCGCCAGCGCAGCCAAGTTGTTTTTTCCCGCTGGAAAGCGAAGCAAGGTAGATGAAACGAGCGAGCACGGAAAAGGGGAACCAAGTTTGATGAAAAAGGACCAATAATTTAAACATAAAGGAAATGTAGCGTTTGGAGTATGATTATAATGAAACGCAGATGTATATTTAACTTTACAGTGGATCTGGTGCCAGTTTTTTTTTTTTTGGGTGGAGGGGGTGGGGGTTAGGGGGGTTCTCCCTGTTTCTATCTCTACGTGTTTTGCTATTCCTCCCATTCTGTTCCTCTCTTCTCGGAGAACTCTAAGACACACAGCATGTAGAATTCGGCCGCTCACTTCCAACCAAAGACCCTCCGAACGCCAGGAGGAGGGGAGGAGGGAGAGTGAAAGAGAGAGAACAGGAGAAAGACAGAGACAGAGAGAAAGAGAGAGAGAGAGAGAGAGAGAGAGAGAGAGAGAGAGAGAGAGAGAGAGAGAGAGAGAGAGACAGAGAGAAAGAGAGAAAGAGAGAGAGGGAGAGAGAGAGAGAGAGAGAGAGAGAGAGAGAGAGAGAGAGAGAGAGAGAGAGAGAGAAAGCTCAGGTACCCAGTGACTGGCAAGTAAAGTAACATGTGATATAGATTGAAAAGATAAACGGCGGGGTTTGCTGATTTGTTTCCGTGCATGCTGGGCTTTATTCCCGCCTGACCTGTCCACCCACCCACCCAGAACCAGGGCCGGGCCTAGGAACGTACAAGCCACCCCACCCCGGCCAACAAAGGCAGCCAGGGGGGTGGACGAGCCAGCTAGAACTCTGCTGGCTTCTCGTGTGCGCCTCCCCCCCTCACCCCCATCCCTCCATTAGATAGACTCAAGGTAAGCAGGAAGGACTCCGGATGGGCCCTGACAGCCACTCGGTGTGCTGGGAAATCTCATTAGGCCGATCTGAACGCCTTCCAAGCCCGCTCCCTGCTCCTGCACGCCAGATGTTGAGGGCCAGCAAAACACTGCTGGTGATTTTCTCTCTCTCTCTCTCTCTCTCTCTCTCTCTCTCTCTCTCTCTCAGATATGTGAGTCAGTGTACTGTAGTATGTTGATATGTCCATGTATACACTACAGATTGTATAAAGGTATACACCTGATAGGACAGGAACTGATGAATGGGCCGATCTCACTGTCGTGTTTCACTTGAGGTCTGCTCGTGCACACGCACAAACATGTGCACTGGCGCGCTCGCACAAGCACACACACACACAGGACTGCCCTCTCTCACCTGTGCTCGTCTCCTCCAGGGTCTCCAGTGTTGCTGAGCACGATCCTCCAGAGGTCCGAGGCCACCAGCTCCTTCTGCTGGTGTCGAAGGCTGAGGCTAGGCAGCTGCAACTGACAGGAGCTACTCTCTGATAAGCTGAACTCCCGGTAAGGGATGAAGGCCTCCTGGAGCTCATCCCAGTACTCCAGGCTGCAGGGCACCTGCGGGTAAGCAAGGCAGTGAAGGCAAAGGTTTAGACAAGCTAGTGAGGAGACTTCTGGAACAATGACTAGAGTGAACGCGAGGACGTAAGCAGAACATAGGTGACTGCCGTGAATCTATGAGGCCCTGATATTGTTGGTGCTGACTTGGTTTGAGTGAAAAGATTTCTCTCACATCGATTGCTAAATCAGGGGTAACTGAAGTGTCTGCTAGTGATTAAAGGCTTTGACTGTTCAAAGCACTCTGTTATTGAGTCTGTTGCTCACAGAAAGAACAGTTTATTACTAGGTTTATGTCATGATCATAAACAATGGCCAGCACAACAAGTTCTTTTATTTAAATCACAAAAACAGTTCTCACCAGGAATAACAACGATAAAATAAACCATGACAGTTCAAAATGACGACAAGATAAGAGCACACTTTATTGATCCCAGGTGGGAAACGCTTGATATAAATACAACTTTGACAGTGAAATAAACCTCGACGGTTGCAGTTGCGAACCAGCGGGCCCAGCGGTGCAGCGCAGTCACGTACAGCCAGCGAGGCGTGAGCGCGGGTGTACTGTAAACGAACACCAGGCCTGCACCGGCGCGGTGCAGGGTGGCCATTAACATTAAAGTCCTGGAGCTCCTTTTCACGCTGAATAACGATCGGGTGGCGGGAGTCTTGTTCTCACATTAGGGGCTGTGTGCTTAGGTGTCTCGCACCCGGCTCGTAGCGGACGGCTACCACGATGAACGCTGTCCAGTCAGCCCGTGTGAACCAGACCCAGACTCTAGGATTTCCCCGGCCACCTGGGGCCCCGAGCCGTTGACTGATTAGTAGTGGCAGGAGAGCCTCGGCTCACCTCAAATTCATGTGGCTGATCGGCACATGTTCCTGTGTGTGCATGTGTGGATGTGTACGTTTGTGTGTGTGTGTGTGTGCGTGTGTGTGCACGTTTGTGTGCGTCTGTGCGTTTGATTGCACATGCACTAGTGCATATGTCCAAGCACAACCAAGGACATATCAGCAATCTGCTGCAGGTATGGGAGCTTCCTGGACACGGGCCAGGCTCATTGAATTGTCAGCAAGGCCACTGACGCACCAGTGTGTGCATGTGTGTGTGTGTGTGTGTGTGCCCGTGTGCTTTTACGTGATTTTTAGCTGTGCAGCTGTGTCAATCTATACGTCTGGCTGCAGTCGCGTTCCGAATTGTGCAAATACACGCTTGCGTGTGTATCTGTGTGTGTGTGTATTTCCTCTTAGTAAGCTGCAGATGAGGTAAGCCTCACTTACATCATGTGCTCAAAATGCCACACAGGTTTTCCTGGACTCTCCTTCATCTAATTGTACCTGACAGAGTTGTGCACCCGCCGCCCTACCACGCAGCCACCGGGGCGGAAACTCCACCGCTTCCAGGAAATTGTGTTACTAAAAAGCTGCGCTGATTTTTACCCCCACCAAAAAAAAAAAAAAAGTATTTCTTTCTTTTTTTTTCGAACCCAGACCCCCATCCACCTGTGATATTCTATACACATGACGGCATGCGGCCATGAATGTGTAAGGTACAGAACATGGCACTGGCGGACACATTTGCATGGCTGCGTGTGCGTCATGGAGCCTTCGGGCCCTGAGAGAGATGGGAAGGATAAGGAGCTTATGGAGGACTAGGGGAGCGTAGAGCAGAGATGAAAGGCAACCGGTGGTAACTCATATGTAGGCTGCGTTAAGGGAGATGGGCGGGGAAGCACCTGTGTTTATTCCACAGTTATGATGGGTGTGTGTGTGTGTGTATGTGTGTGTGTGTGTGTGTGTGTGTGTGTGTGTGTGTGTGTGTGTGTGTGTGTGTGTGTGTGTGTGTGTGTGTGCGTGGCTTTTGACATTGCACAAGGGGCGTATCTGAGTGTGTGTGTGTTGTTGTATACAGGGAATGGGTTAACCTAGTGATTGTTAGTGCTTTTCACTTGGTTCTATGAGCATCCTTATCGTACCGACAGCGATATATTGTTTCACCTTCTTATGACAAATGTACTTATTGTAAGTTGCTTTGGAAAAGGTCTGCTAAATGGCCTAAATGAAAATGTGTTTGTGTGTGTGGGAGTTTCCGTGTGTCAACGAACTAAGAACTAATGTCTGCACTGTCTGGACACATGTCGTCAGGACAGTATTATTGCTGCTCTTGACGGTATTTGATTCTACCGTCTGAGTTCCGTGTGTGTAGCTCTTTGAATAAACACACGACTACACGCGACTACACAACAGGAACAAACAGTCGGTAGACTGGCTTCATGGCTCCAAGATGTGTTGTACTTTAAAAATTCAATAAATAGCAAGTCGCTGTTTATCCTCGTTCATCCAAGTTTGTACGCTGCACCAAATGTCTGGAGATTTCAGTCAGGGAAGATTCAATGGGCTGAAATATTTGAATTGTATTTACAAATAAAATATTCATATCCCCAGACTTCTGGCGGCGGTGAGTTAAACACCAGCCTGTCATCTCTGCCGGCCCCTGTTCAGCCTCACCGCGGTTGAGCCACTACACCGCTTCGCTCCACAGAGCCTCTGATCGACACTATTATTTGCTCCGATGGCTTCCACCAATCAGAACGCTCCAAACAGTTTAAAGTGGGGATATGCTTTTCCGTGCCGAGACCCAGATTATTATTTAAAATTGATATTGAAACAGGCCTTGCTCAGAGGTCCAATTCAGAAAATGACCCTGCAACCAGAGATCCCCCGACCGGGCCGGTGCCGACGCCGGAGCCACTGACGTACGCGCCCTCGCCTGCCATGAACTTTTATTACCCGTATCAACACTGCCATTAGGTCCTCTGTTATTTCACCCATGCCTGCGTGTCAGAACATTCCAGCACTCGCTCCCCCTTTTATCGGCCAGCGGACAAATTGAATTGACATCGGCCTGAGCAAATGTTTACACAGGAGTTGTAATGAAAGTCGTGCTGAAAACGCAGGCCGGGGTCTGCACTGTCTCAGGTGGGTCGGTCCGCAACTTATTATTAATAACTGTGGAAAATCAGGAATCGGACCTGGGCTGAGAGTTTGCCGCCCCGATGTATGTGAAAGAAAACGAAACAAAACATAAAAATAAAGCGTGCGGAGGGGGAGTGCAGTCTTGGTGGATGAGGTGTAGGAGCCCCGGAGCCCAGATGAATTAGCCACACGGACGTTCGTGTGTTGTTGCAGTACATTAGCTGTGACTAATACAGCCCTGCTCCAGCGCTCGTCCCACTAAAATAACAGTTGTCTTGGCCAAAGCACTCCCCCCTCCGTTGCTCTTTTCCCATCTTCTCTGCTCCCAAATGACAGAGAGCCCTCACACTGAGACAGCTATACGTTTTAACATCAACAAATCCCCCAAATTAAACTACTTTGGTGAGAACGAGAATTAATCTGCACCGATATGGAGGATTGTGTTGAGGATTGAGCAACAAGGCATAGGGGAAAATGTGCTGTTTAGCGCTTGTATTAATAACATGACTGCTGCTAAATGCGTCTGGTGCTGGGTTCTGATTGGTTCACATGAGGCCACAGAGGTCGTTGGGACGGCCAATCCTGGGCGAGCAGAGCGCTGAGGGCCTAGTTCACATCTACTGGCTGATATGGGGAGGCTGTAGTGGACCTAGACTACCAGCAGGGGGTATGTGATGGGAAATGTGTGTGTGTGTGTGTGTGTGTGTGTGTGTGTGTGTGTGTGTGTGTGTGTGTGTGTGTGTGTGTGTGTGTGTGTGTGTGTGTGTGTGTGTGTGTGTGTGTGTGTGTGTATATGTGTGTGCATGTGTGTGTGTGCGTGCGTGCTTGCGGACGTGTGTGTGTTGTTGAGAGGCAGCTAAGCAGTCAGCCCGCCTGATTTTCGGTGTCATTTCAAAGCTGCATGTGCGAGTACAGATCAGCTTCATGTATTTCTATGCAATAAAAATAACACATGTGGGTGTCTGAGAGTGTAATGTGTGTGCGTGTGAATAGGAATGGCCCCGTGTTCACAAGAGCATCCAGGCAGAGTCCCTCCTCTCCAATATATCTCCTTCTCCCCTTCTCTAGGGGGCGCCGATGAATCATGACTCCTGAGCTTACTCCCCTCGTTCTCAGGCTTTGGAGCAGAGAGGAGGAGAGAGGAGGGGAGAGGGGGGGAGAGAGAGAGATAGGGGGGGGGGGGGGGAGAGGGGAGAGAGAGAGGGGGAGAGAAAGAGGGAGGGAGGGGTGATGGAGAGGCAGCGAGCGAGGCAAGGGAGATAGAGAGAGCGAGAGAGCAGAGTGAGAGCGCACGAGAGAGAGAGAGCGGGGAGTGGAGATCGATGGAAATAAAGGAGCAGAGAGGACACCTGCTGATGATTCAGAGGAGCGATGGACCACACAGCGCTGGGAAGGTGCTATGAGTGAGTCACACCCCCCGAGCCCACTCAACAGTTTAGGGGCTCCTTCCAGGTGGGAAACCTCGCTTCCTTCCCCCCTACCCCTTACAAAACCCTCATCCCACCTGACCATAATGCACCCCCGACACACACACACACACGCACAGTCACACACATATAAACTGGAACCTGTCACAAAACCGCAACTATTTAGACTCAGGGAAACTTGATTTGGTATAAAAAAAATAAGAAAGAAGTTGAACATGATCTGCTCTGGGGACAGGGAAGTGGTGAGGAGCCCAGAGAGGACGAGACCTCATACCCTCCTGAACAATCCTCCCAGGAGGAGCAGGGGAGGGAGGGGGAGTGTTGGAGAGGGGAGGGAGGAGGAGACCTCATTCTCCGTTGAAAAATGTTCAGGAGGAGCAGGGGAGGGAGGAGGCGATAGGAGGAGACCTCATATCCTCCTGAACAATTTTCTGGAGGGGCGAGAGGACAAGCCCTGATATCCTCCTGAACAATGTTCTGGAGGAGCAGGGGGGAGAGGAGGAGTCCTCATACCCTTCTGAACAATGTTCTGGGGGAGAGAGGGGGAGATAGGAGGAGACCTCATAGCCTCCTGAACAATGTTCTGAAGGAGCAGGGGGGAGAGGAGGAGAGGGTAGGAGACCTCATACCCTCCTGAACAATGTTCCGGAGGAGCAGGAGAGAGGGGGGGAGTAGGAGGAGGAGACCTCATACCCTCCTGAACAATGTTCCGGAGGAGCAGGAGAGAGGGGGGGAGTAGGAGGAGGAGACCTCATACCCTCCTGAACAATGTTCCGGAGGAGCAGGAGAGAGGGGGGGAGTAGGAGGAGGAGACCTCATAGCCTCTTAAACAATGTGCTGGAGAAGCAGGGGAGAAGGGAGGAGCAGGAGAGGGAGGAGGAGGGAGGAGGAGACCTCATGCCCTCCATAGGAAGAGAGTGGAGATGAGAGGATCAAGAAGAGAGTGGGAAAGAAGAAGCGAGGAGAGGGGAGGAGTGGCGGAGTGGAGCGAAGGAGAGAGGATGAGGGGATAGGGGAGGAGGGGAGAAGGCGAGAGGAGGGAGGAAGAAGGAGAGGAGGAGAACAGTGGCTGCATGGAAGAAGGAGAGGAGGAGGTGAGTGGCTGCGTGGAAGAGAGGAGGAGAGGAGGGGAGAGGAAGGGAACAGAGAGCAGACGAGGGGAGAAGCAGGGAACGGAGAGCAGAAGAGGTGCAAGAGGGCAGCAGAGGACCAGAAGAAGTGCTTAAGAAGAAAGACAGAGGGGTTCTGATTGAGAAGGCTCATGATGAGAGAAGAGAGGAGCAGAGCAGGCTACTGGCCCTGTCGTACAGCGTCCTCACCAAACCAAGTCCCACAATCCTCCCCTTCCCCCCAGCTAAGGACTGTCAAAATGATCGTGGGAGGCTGGGAAACGTCCGTGAAGAGACTCCACGCTAGTCTCCTGATTTCCCCTTTTTTTCCTCAAAATCAACAGTGCGACCGTGTAGCATTTGAAGCTCTGTGAGGAATGACAGATGAGCGGGACTGTATTTCTGGTTGCAATAACGTCAGAGTTTCAAGTTTGAAAAACAGCCATCCATTACCGCCAGGCAGTGTCTTGCACACTCGCAACTGCATTTCCATTCTACATAGCTGGACAATCTGAGAGGTCCAAAACGTACCAACTAAACAAACTTAATAAAAGTAGAAAAAATTGATTACAAAAAAAAGATGGATTAATCATGCTATTAAATTAATTTCACGTTGTACAGGGATGTGAAATAAAGCCATAAGTGGAAGAGCAACAGTGGGTGCTGTGAGCCAGAAGCTGAATGTAATTAACTCTTGGATCACAGAGCGCCTGGCTAATGAACACTGCATTCTGTTCGATAAAACCCCCTTGAACCTGAGAACGCATGCTGCCCCGTAGGACCGCGGGCGCTCACAGTAACTCTACTCTAACAACAACTCACAACCAGCTAATTTAAAAAAAATACAACGTTTCCAACCTCGTGAAATACTGTCTTTTTGAGCACTTAACCTCAACCATAACAAAAAGGGGATGCCTGTGGGATACTCTGCCTTGGTGAATTATGACATTATATTATCAGCGCAACACAAACAAGTTCGGCACAAAACAAACACCACGCTGTGTACACGCCGCAGTCCATTTGGTGTTTGAGAGTAAACAAACATGCAACGTAATCTAATCAGTGGTGCTCCGGTCGGGGGAAGTCAAGAGGTCTGAAATTACACCAACCGCTCCACCCTGCAGAGGGCCGTACCCTAATAACTCAAACTCAATTGTGAAGAGCCTCTGGTCCTTAGCGAACTGATTAATGATCAACGAATACCATGGGTAGGCCTTATGCTGCAGGGAGAACCATTTGAGTGTTTCTGTTTACGTGTTCAACGCTTCAACAAACAGTAAAAGAATCACACACAAACGGCTTAGCTTTTAATACCTGTCTTCCACCTTCCACTCTCCATCATCGTTGGGTTATTGGAAGGAATAAACCACAACAGGCAAAGCATTAAATATGACCGATGATCACAAACTGCTTATACGACGGTTACCAAGATCGATCCGATATTACTTTCATCTATAACGTATTTGTTTTTTATCGACTTAATCAGCTCGAAATAAAGTACTCTTCTGTTGTGCTTTGAGCATGTTGTTTTTTGCCTTGTCAAGGAAACATCTGGTCGATGGTTGCATTCGAATATGAAAGGCAGAAGTTTCCCGCTATTGAGAAATAACGCACACTCTTGGAACATTAATACTCCCTAATCAGGATAAAGTATTTACCAACGCTGTGGTACACGGTTCCACGATGGTTCCTGAACCCGGTTTGTGTTTGACAGTCACGACTTCATTCCACAGGCGTTCTTCCTTTAGGTTCCAGGCGGACCGGGTCAAGTGGCTCTACCCCCCACATGCCGCGGTGTTCTGGGTGAGCGGAGCCAGCGGGGCCTGCCCTCTTTCACCAGCCCGTCCTGCAGATGAGTCCCTGGCCTGCCTCCTCTTAACAGACTCGTCAGGGGGAAGACACTGGGAGGACAGGAGGGGATGTGGAAAACCACATGGTTGTAATACAGGCGCTATACGTCTTGCACCGCAGACTCATCCAAAACACGCCTGCACACTCACATGTGCACGCACACACACACACACACGGAAAAATACAAATGCACACTTTGAAACACACTTAGAAGATGCTGCTGGATTTAAACACACAGCATTTTCAAACCCCCGTTTTAGCAGCTGCTCAAACATCCAGCCATCTTCTAACACTTACTTACACTTCCTTACACTAGGGCAAATGCATTATTTACACATATCAGTGTTAAAGGGAGGCTTTGTACGCAAACCCCGGAGACATCAGCCCTAGACCCCCCCCGCCTTCATACACACACACACACACACACACACCCACGCCCCCCAGTGTCCTGAGCGAGTCCTCTATCTTCCCTTCGGCCCACTTCATATTCTCCCCTCTTTCCTCAAGTTCATCTATCATCGCTAATCCCTCTGGCACCCCAAGCTCCCTCTTTAGCACCCAAGACACACACACACACACACACACACACACACACACACACACACACACACACACACACACACACACACACACACACACACACACACACACACACACACACACACACACACACACACATTCCTTGTTCCTCAGTATAACATATGCGGTCCATCAGCACCGGCTGTGGGGGCTGGCCTCTCTGCTACAGTTGAGGGCCTCTCTGCCACTCCCATAATGTACGTATGGACTTCCTATCGGCTGCAGCCAAGGCCTGCGGGGGGCTGGCTTCAGACATCTGCAGCACCTTGCAGCCTCCGAAATATCCCTGCCTCCTGACACGTCTGGACGGACAGGGGGCAATAGCCACGGCGTCAGAGGACAGACAGAGTCCAGGAGTGTGAGAGAGAGAGAGAGTGAGAGAGAGTATATGGAAGAGCGTGAGAGAGAGAACAACAGAGTGCTAGAGTGAGTGTAGCAGAGGGCAAGAGAGAGAGAGTGTGAGAGTGAGAGTTGGGATGAAAGTTAAGGAAGCAGGACAGGAGCTTCTGTTGGATACTGAACAGGAAACAGTGCTGGTGATGATGCGCAGGGGGAAGGTGGGGGGCTTTTGGCTCAGAGGCAGAAACAAAACCAAAAAATAGTGATGAGGTGAGAGGCAGACAGCTGCTGGAAGAGAGTGATGAGGAGAAGGACCCCTCCCCTCCTTCCCCCCTCCACAACACCACCAGCACCAAGAGACCCCCCAATGCTCAGTAGCTGCAGATCCCTGCCAGAGATCCAGCCTCACGGGGACCGAGAGACACCTGGACGGGCCCGGCCGCAGCCGGATGGCTTCTCCAGCTGCTGCGGCGGGCCTGCCGTGTTACTGAGGGACAGCGCCAGGGAGCTCCTCTGTCATTCGCTCACGCTCAGAGTGCAGAGTTCTCATGGCCGCGAACACGGACGCCGCCGCAGCGGGGCCGACCCCGTAACGGGCGCCGGGCCCAGCTGCGAGGGGGTTTATTTATTTCTCTTTCTGGTTTCATCAGAGGACGATCCGGTCACACGGAGAGCTGCAGATGGGGAGCTGCTGTTCTCATCTAGACAATGGGCGTGGGGGGGGGGGGGGGGGATCACGCAAATGGTCCCTCGATAAACCAGAGGTCCACGACACATACTGGAATCACACGTCAACAACACGTCAGTCTGTATCTTTGTCAGCCTGCCCGTCTCCGTCCGTGTGTGTGTCTTTGTTTGCCTCTCTCTATCTTTATCTGTTTGCATGTGTCTGTCCGTCTATATCTTATTATGTGTCTGTCTCTGTCTCTGTGTGTGTGTGTGTGTGTGTGTGTGTGTGTGTGTGTGTGTGTGTGTGTGTGTGTGTGTGTGTGTCTGATTGAGCATACATGCCTGCGTGTCTGCACGTCCATTTGTGTATGGGTTTGCATGTGTGTGTATGTGTGTGTGTGTGTGTGTGCCTGTACATGTGTTGAGCGTACCTGCAGCAGCTCGCTGAGGTCGGCGGTGCTGATGTCGGGGTCCTCGGTGGTGTTGAAGGGGACGGGTGTGATGCGGACGTAGGTCAGGACGCGCGGCTCCGGGTAACGCCAGAGCATCACCGCAGGGCTGTCCTCCGTCTCCCCGTGGAACATCACCTCGTAGGGCGCCGGCAACCGCCGCGAGGCTGGGGAGGAGATGAATTATTAGCTTTGGAAGAAAATGAAAGGGGGGGACGTAGGGCTTTACTGGTTTTACTGGATTTGAGTAGAAGGACGGAAGGAAAAATCCTTATCCGTGCCTGCAAGGAGAAGAGTGCAAAGGAAGACACAAAGGGCCTGACTGCAGCAGACACATACTAAGTCACCACGGATCAAAGCGGCTGCTAAACGACAACATGCAACGTATTCAGATCATCAAGAGGATTATGGCGGGTGGGGGGGGGGAGACCCAGACTAAGGGGAGCTCCGGCTTGGGCTTTCATTTGAAGAAGGAACGAGGAAAACCACTCGCTGCACGGAGTTGAGTTGACCGAGCGAAGGCTTCATGGTTTTAATTTGCAGCAGACGAGAGACGGACTGATGTTGAACCAAAACCAATTAATGGGACAAATTAATCTTCCTTCATGCGGTGGGCCCGCGTTCACGCCATGTCACCATCCCCCCCCCCCTTCACATCCAAACCGACAAAACGGGTTGGTCGACACCTTTGGTGTGGTGAAGTTATTGAGAATATTTCTGCTTTGCAACCCGAGCCCTTTACAGAACAATAACTCTCAAATAAAGGGCCTTGTGGATTGGTGAGTGTTCGCAATGTTTACATGCCTCAGAAGTTGTACGTAAACACAGCGACAGAGTAAACAGTTCCCTCTTGAAATAAACAGCCGATGATTGACCCGGACCAGGCACCTGCAGAAACTTGGAAGGAAGACCGGCCCGCTGGATCCAAACTTTGGAGTGATGTTTGACTTAAGTCAGGGCTGCTGTTTGGGATTCGAGTCCTTTGGAAAAATTGTTTATTTGAAGAAAAAAAAGGAAAACCTAGCAGAAAGAAGAAAAGTCTCCAGTGAGCGTCTGCTCTTTGTTTGGACCCCTTGGGGCTAAACAGTTGGAGTTGTGTTCCAGAAAATGCTTTATAGCAGGAGCAGCAGCGGCAGCGCAATCCAACCGTGGCTGATGTCTGCCCACCCTTTCTAACTCGAAGCACAGAGTTGCCCGCATAAAGGTCGGAGGCAGCGAGTGGTAATGGTTGCTGAAGCACCACTATTTCAGATTCGGCTCGCTTGTTTGAAGAAGCTTTTTTCTTAGGAAGAGGACTCTGGTCTTTCTTCGCCGCATGGTGTCTCTCTAAGGCTTGGTTACATTCCTAAACGCAACAAACCATGCACTACCATTTTCCAGATCTTCTTTCTCTGGATACTTTTTTCTTCCATAGATGTATTCATCCATCCATCTACATTGTGCATCCTTTCCTTATACTGTTCGCCATTTTAATAATCTCGCTATTCCACTTTATGTCCTCCTTCAGTCCTTTTTCCGATTTATCCGTCCATCCATCTGTCCACTCTTCCTTCTTTCCTTCCTTTCCTTCCTCCTTTCCCTCCGGCCTCCCCCTTCACCCTGTGTCTGGTTGGGATGGAGTAGTTCGTTTAGGTTAGGGCCGCTGTCCGCCTCGTCTCGTTTGTGAAAACATGTTGTAGACAGATTGTCCTCTCGGTTCTCGTTCACTACTGTACACTCTCCTGCACCAGTCGCATATTAAATGCATCAAAGGCCTGCTGCGCAGCGCAACAAACACAGCCCCAGCCATGGATGAGAGAGTGTGTGGCTGGTTAGCCGCCAGCACGAAAAAGCCTTCTCCTCAGTGTAAAACGTGTGCATGTGTGTACTCGGAGGGGTTGTGCACAAAGCACAGGGGAGAGGAATGAACAGTGTTTGTCAAAGTGGAACCAGACAGGCCTTTTCAATCAATTTATAATTTTTGGGTTGTTTACAAACCTCCTCGTATTAATATTTATGTTTTTTGTGCTATACCGTGAACGATCCATTTGAAGAAGTATTTGAGCTGTTTGAAATAATGACCATTGAGAGTGTTGGTGCCAACACTTCAATGTCGGAGGATGTGGCGAATGCCAAAGGCAACACTGTACATCTTAGAAGAGTGGAAGAATTCTCATAAATAATCCCAAAAGGCAAATAATGTTGCCTTTTGACAGCATTTGAATTACGGCCTTTCAAGGGAAAGCTTTAACCATGTATAAACCGGGGCCCGAGCCAAACCACTTCCTTAACTTTATTACACCGTCGAGTCGAAGCCCGTGTCGACCCTGACAGCCGTACGCCCCGTCCTCTCACCTGAGTCCTGGATGTACTGGAACAGGCCCGTGCGCAGGTCGTCCGAGCTGTGCTCCGTGCGCGGGGAGTCGCTGCCGTGGGAGGGCGAGGAGGGCAGGCTGGGAAGGGGCCAGCCCTCCGGGGCACTGGTGCCGTCGGCCGCCCCCCATCCCTGGAGGCGAAGGTAGGCCCCCAGGTGCTCCTCCACCAGCTTCAGGCAGTTCAGATGCTCCTGACCCCAGAAGAGCTGAGGAGATGGCAGAGAAGGGAGGATGGATCGGGTTAACGAAAGAAAGACAAATGAAACACAAAGGAAGAATGGACGGAGTATGAGTCAGGGATGTGAGGGGGAAGGAGAATTACACAGAAGGCAATTACAAGAGGCGGACTACGTAGGTAGATGATGGGTTATAATTTTTTTCCGGCTCAGAACAACAGGAAGACAAGACCGGTTGGGGCTAGTGGGGTTTACCCTGGTCATCATCATCTACTGGCGGTCCTCACACAATGTTACCCAACGTAGCATATTCAAATGCTGGCCTGGCCTGCGGTATTCCCCTCCACTGGCTTCATCAAAGCAGGCCTGCCTGGGGTTTGGGCCTGTGATCCAGGAACATCTGACTCAAAAACACTTCGCACATGGAGCGGCCCGCCACTCGCTCGCTCCTAAGACCCGATTATGACTAAACCGTCAAAACAGGAACATTTGGGGATTTTTGCAGGTTTTTGGAAAGTGAGCCAGGGAGCGAAAAAAACCAATTCAAAAACAAAAGAACCACAAAAAAAAGGTATCAGGAAGGTATTCCATTGGTTTGTACGGAACCGCAAACTGCAATGTTTGCAGATGGAAATGAACAATATCGTATTAAGTGTTGAGTTGTGAGTGATGTCGCCCTTAATGGACATGCAAATGTGACCATGAGGGCAACCTGTGAAACACCATATGTGTGTTGAATGGTTGTGGGGGTTCCCCTTAAAGTAATGTTGACCGCTGAACCGGTAATAATATAGTCCACAAAAGCGGAAAGTGAAGTTTTCCGCCTGAATATTGCATAACATGTTGGCTCTGGGGAAAACCAGGCACACAAAGCATGCCTCCCCTCCAGTAATAGAATGATAATATTCCATTACTTAACCAGCAGAGGTGAATCGAGGCTACATGGGAACACAACAGTGTGTCATTCCCGGTGTCATCATTCTAGCTGAAGCTGCGGTAGAGCTTAAGGATATGACCGGCTAGGATGTCTTTGGCGCGTGCCAGTGCTTGACATCACCAATTGAATATGAAAACGAGGGCTTTACAATTAAAGTCCAGCCAAGCAAACACTTTAAATGGGTGGTCTCGATTATGCAGTGCCCCCGATGGGAACAGAGAATGTTGTTTTTTTACTAACTAGGCTAACATAGACGTGTTGACTTGGGAGGTGAAACAAAAGTAACAAACGTGTAAAAGTTCAACACATTCTCTTTTGGGAACACCACACATACCCCCCCCACAGTAACACACAAAGAACCTACAAGCAGCGACCCTGACAACACAGACCAACAACACATCCACAGTGAGCGCCACAGTGTTGACCAGGTGCTCAGGAGGTCGCTGCATGATGGCTCAGTGGGAGAAGCTTCAGCCATACCTGCAGCAGGCCTCCCTTCAGGTCCAGCAGCACCTTGGGGGGGCCCGGCTCGGCTCCGGGGCTGCCGCTGTGCCGACACCAGTTGGCCTTCAGGGCGGCGCTGCAGGAGAAGGGGCCCAGCAGCAGACGGCTCCGCTCCTTCAGCCCGGTCCGCACCGACGCATCCTTGAGCTCCAGGAGCAGGGAGGCGGCCTGGATGGGGTCTGGCAGGGAGGAGGAGAGGGGAAGGAGGAGGTAGTGGTGGTGCTGAGTGAGTGAGTGAAAGGGTGTTCTGTGATAGAGAAAGAGCCTGGTTGTTTTAGCATGGTCAACTCTGATTGAGGGAGATGGGCGATGTACTTGGATTGTGTGAGACGTATAAATAGGAGTGAATATTGTTCTTTCGCTGTTCGTTCGAACCAAGGAATGCGTTTGAAAACAAAGCAATGAGACTTGGAAATAAAACCGACCGCTGTTTTTTTTGTGGAGGCACATGTTACTGAGACACATGTGAACCTCCAAATCAGGCCGAATGATTCCCATCCGAGCTAGGAGAAAAACCTGGCTTTGAGACATCAGGGCAGCACAACAAACAAATACATCCCTCATTAGGCCTCCAAATATAGACACATCCTGTTTCAGGGGGGGAGGTCTGAGACCGTTTAGTTCTTGCAGCAACGCTGGCTGAACCTACTTTTTCCTTTCACCTCTCAGTGTCTAAAGCCAAGGATAAGGATCCCATCACTCCACATGTAAAACGGTTAGGCTATGCTGCTTGATGGATTGAGAGTGTGGATTTGTAGGAATGTACCAACCTAGATCTAGAACCTAAAACCCACAAGAGAGACAGTTTAGCAGTCCCAACCTGAATCGAGCACCTAACAGAGAGACAGTATATCTGTTCTGGCCTGAATCTAGAACCTAACACGAACCAAACAAATACGAACACCACCGGAGATGCCATATATCTCTTTAAACCTGAATTTAGAACATAACACCCACAACAGAGACCATATATCTCTCCAGACCTTAATCTATCGACTTAAGCTCTGGGAAACATCAGACCGCTGACATCACCTCCCAAATGTCTCCAGGAATAAAATATGTACGGCCTGTATTACAGGTGACACAAACCAAATGTGTTAATGTGAACGAGAAGCAGAAACAGTGAGAGGCCATCAGAGGCCATCGACACCGTGAGCTTTAAGTGTTGTTTGAGCAGCCGGTTTTCTTCACCAAGAAGAATGGGAGTTTTAATCAGGGCTGAACGAGCTCAGCGTTCCCTGTCGCTTCCCCTTTGCAGTACAGATGCGTCATCTTGGTCACCAAGTGTCCAGGGATAAGAGGCGGCCTACTGGGCCCATAAATCCTTGCATTGAAAGCCCCTTCTATGGGCGTTGCACAGCTCGTGGTCAGCTAGATCCAGAGCTATAGCTTCATTAGTGGCAACAGTAGTTACAGCAGGACTCCATTTGGAAGCATTATTACCCTGAGTGACTAATAATGCCCTGGGAAGAGGCTTATAATGGCCCTTAAGACTTGGATGCCGGTCTGGGAAACCCAGCATCCGAGGATGTTAGACTACGTGTTTTATATGGTTCTAGGGCACTGGGGCTTGAGCATAGGGTTCTCTCTGGTGATTATATAATGAAGGACAAATGTGCAGTAAGAACATAGAAAAAGGCAATTGCAGCTCCGATCTTTATAAATTAGGAATAGATCAAGATAGAGAAGGAGAGTGAGAGAGAGAGCACGGATTGGAGGTTCCAAGTAAGGCATCTCGGCTTGCTGGAGATATAAAGGAATCTCTTAGTCAGACACTAGGGCCCAGCAACATGACAGGGGGCTTTCAGTGTGGGGAACCTCTCACATATAAATCTTCCCTACCCTGCAGTGAGTCATCTCTCTCTGGGTCGACACTGTCAATAAATGCTGGCAGTGTACCTGTTTATCGCCGGCCCAGAAACACAGGGAGAGAGAGCAGTTGAGGACCAGTGCTGAGTCACAGAGGCCAGGTTATTTCATCGTGCGCAGGATTTATCAGACGTCACTGAGGGAAAAATCCAAGGGTGATGGTGGTGGAATAACACATCTACACCACACACATCTCTATGATCCCCATCTCTTTTACAGAGAAACGTACAGTCATATATTTGTGCAAATAAACATACGCACATCTACAAGTGTAATCACATTCTCACATGAAAAGACACACACATGCATGCGCAGACAGCCGCCCACAGCATGCATCACAGCCCTCTCTCACTTACCATGCGTCATATCATTTAGGGCCATCAGACCGCAACATCCCCGCATTAAACTCCAGCTGCAGCCGCCACCACACTCTTAATGAACACCCTAATTCTGAGTGCTTTAATGGCGGGGTATTCCCCTGTTTTCCCCCTCACTCAGAATCAGCATCCATCTGGGCCAACACTATCGTCGGGGCAGAGAGACAGAGGGACCGCGCCAGGCGGAGGAAAGGGGGAAAAATCTATCATCTCCTCCTCTCATTGTGTTTATTTTGTCCCTCTGTCTTCTCCTCGTCCTGCCGCTAGGCCCCGTGTTCTCCTGTGACCTACTGAGGGCCCAGGGCTCCGGGGGGGCCCTGTGACGGTGCGTGGCTGAGCCGTGACGTGCAGCCAAGGGACAGGCAAGAGGTCCTCAGAGTGGGGAGGGATGCTCACTGACTGACACTGCGCGTCGAGTGGAAGCGAGTGTGGGTTGGTGCGTGCGCGGTGCAATCATTTGTGATTCTGCCAGAAGGGCTGCCTGAGAGAAGTTCAGACGCGAGTGGTGAGTGGTGAAAGGAGTGCAGGTACAAAGCAGGGTAAAAAGAAAGAAGGACAGACAGTGAAACACAGAGAGGGGGACATCATGCTAGAAGGGAAAGCATGGCGGGGACACCAGTAGCAGTAGAGAATAGGGAAGGATTCTGAGTTGGGTGGAATCTTGCATGGATGGATTAAAGTAGCTACGCCCCACGCACGCACGCACGCACGCACACACACACACACCCCATGCATGCCATGTAGACTGGCAAATATTTGCTGATTTGCTGAAACTAGAGATGTAATGGCGTGAAACAGGGACAGACAAGAATGTGATACAAATGCCACAACAATGCAGTCGACTCATATGGAAAAGACATATAATCACTCACATACTCACGCATGCATTGCACGCACACACAGCTCAAACTGCAGAAATGGACAGCTGTTTTCTCCAAGGTGGGCTGGATAGTCAGCCCTTTATGAGTCAGGTTTTAACAAAAGTGTCTCTCTGGGATCCAATGAAATATATCAGTGGATTTAAAAACACCCCATCTGGGTAAGCAAAGCCACACTCCCATACAAACATCGATATTGACACAAACTAGATCCAACATTTCACCTCATTTCACAAGAAAGGGGAAACACAGAAAACATAATAGCACATGTCTATGTGTGTGCATTTAGTGAATGGATGCTCTGTGAACCTGGAATGAATTGGGATGTGTTGGTGACAAACATGTACTGTGTCCTAGATACACACAGAACAGGTCTTGATGACCTTTGCTACAAAAAAAAATAGCTCACAGAAAAAGTCTGGCCTACCCACACAAAACCGCACCCCCCCCCCCCATCAAACCCATGCATGTACACATAAACCCCCTGCACACACACACACACACACACACACACACACACACACACACACACACACACACACACACACACACACACACACACACACACACACACACACACACACACACACACACACACACACAGGCTGACTGCATCCCCCTTCCGACGCGGTCATGGGTTTGCTGGGTCGGATGGAACCGTTTGCCGCAGCCCCGATACAAGCAATTCGCCGGGGAGGAGATAAGGGGAAGAGAAGCTTGATTTACGGTGCTGGCTTCTCCCCGGCAGACGCCATCTGACCACGGCCAGGCTGATTTATGCATCGCCACTCGCTGTTATCAATTAGAAGCACCCTAAAAGGAGTGGTTACCTAACTGGTCCCCCCGCCCCCCACCCACCTCCGCCTCTGTCCGCCTCTGGGGGGGAGGAGGGTCTCGGATGGCGTGGCTAATAGACGTAATATACTGTCACTTACCGCAGCTAGAACGCCACCACTCGCTCACCACAGGAACGCTACAGAGGAGCGTTGGGTTGGCCTGGGCCGCCATCCCCACCGTTCAGAGGGGCTGGATGTGTGTGTGTGTATGCATGCATCTTTGTGTGTGTGTGCGTCTGTGTGTTTGTGAGTGCGTCACCCAGAAGCGGTTAAAAATAACCCGTAGGGAGCTGATAAGATGCACATGGAGGGGAGCCCAGGGGAGGCAGTGACGGTCGCGCCACAGCAGTGAGTGATGTCTGCGGGAGGAGACAGCTTCAGGAGTGCGTATTTCTTAAGCATTTCTGCGGAGCGTGTTTGAAAGTAAATCCCTAACTTGTTTGCAGCATGACGTGCGGGAAGGCTTGAGAAGTGACGCCCCTGGGGTGCCGCTGTTTATCATTGTCAGTAGCAAGAGACTACGAGACGACACGGGGAAATAGGAAAAGTAAATAAGCTCCTTGAGAACGGTGACTCAATGTTCTTTACGGCGGCCGTCACTTTTGTACTAAATGAGCAGAAGTTATGAGTGTTTAAACAATAAAAAACACATCGCCTCGTCGTCTGAATCTAAATCAACCCCGGGATCTGTTCTCTCTCTAAATCAATTTGGTCTGTGGAAAACAATGGCGGGGAAAATCGTTCGACAACCTTGGTAATTGACGTAAAGCCCCTCTATGTTTTATATGGCCAAGCGCATCGAAGCAGCGTTATTATTGTTATTATATGTAATATAAACCAATTTCCCTCAAAAATGATGACTGCAGAGAAACAACTGCACAGCGCAGGTTTAAGGAAGTCCTCTGGAGGGAAAAAACGTTGACACTCTACTTCACTTATCTGTTCTTACTGCGCGAGCCGTACCTCCTTAATGTGCCCAGGTTACCGGTTCTCTTTCCACCAATTACATCAGTGTATCGGCCTAGCCACCGGGAACATACTGGGATAGCACCAGCATGTACAACAGATTTCCTTCAGCCTTCTCCGCATGACATAACTGTTTATATTAATGCAGTGAAAACAGCATAATGGCAGGTTTAGATGGTCAGATCACAGCGGGGATCATACCTCCACCAATCAAAACCTTTTCATGTTTCGTCTGGGCTTCCCCGGCACTATTGAAACCAGCCGATTTGATTGACGGCGTAAGAGTGGCTTAAGTTCTGCAAACCAAACAAACTGACGTGATCCTAATTCAGAAATCAACCAGGGAAACAAAACAAGGGGAGAAAAAAATCGAAAAAAGATTTCGTAATTAATGTGTGGCTTTCACGTTGTTCCACGGGCAGAAGTTTCCCTTTACGGGTCTAGCTGACTAAAGCACCAAGATGGAGCGCCAAGATGCTTCCAAAAGGGCTAGGCAGTGGGCAGATGTGGGCTTCTGCGTGTGTGTGTGTGTGTGTGTGTGTGTGTGTGTGTGTGTGTGTGTGTGTGTGACCTGTATGCTTCCGATACATTTGATGTACAAGAGACGTCTACGTAAGCACATGGAGATGCGATTCCATGTTTAAATATAAGAAATCATAATGAGTGATATGAATACGTGTGTATATGGACATGGTAGATGCATGCATGTGTACTCTATGTTTAGAAGATCAGTGAGGTTCAGGGTTCAGTATGCATCCTTATAAAGCTGCTTGTGTATGTGTGTGTGTGCCTGTCTTCGTGTAGGTGTGTGTGTATTTCTGTATGCGCGAGTGTGTGTGTATAGGTATTTTTGTGTGTGTGTGTCTATATGTATCTTTGTGTTTGTGTGTGTATGTGTGTGTGTATGCACGTAGGTGTGTGTGTGTACATTTGTCAATGTGTTTGTGTGAATATATGTGTCAATGTGATTGCACGTGTGTCAATGTGTGTGTGTTTGTCGTCATGTGTGTGTGTTTGTGTGTATGTGTCTGCATGTGTGTGTGTGTGTGTTCCAAGACTACCAGGGGCTGCTGCTGCCTGGGCAGTCAGACAGAGAGCCTGGAGATTACTGAGGGTCTTGTTTCATGGACTCTCGGAACATCTGTTCTCTCTCTCACACTCCCTCCCTGCTCCCGCTCTCTCCCACTGAACTGTAGGTGCCCCCCTGCCTTGGGGTGGGGGGTTTTGGGGGGTGGTGGGGTGGTTGAGGTAAGAATGCGGGGTCCTCCACTTGCTTTTCATTAACACAGGATCTGGTAACACACCTCACTGTCAACCTAATCCCCACCTCTCTCCATCTTGTCCCCTGGCAGAGAGGGCGGGGGTTACTGGGGGCTGACATGACTAGGTACAGAACCCCAGAGGGTCCCTGGGCGCTGCGCAGGGGGATATGGGGGTCTTCACCCCGTCTCACTGCAGACATCCACAGCTGAGGAGGAAAGATGGCGGCGGAGGCACTCGGGGCTCTGAATGAGTCCTGTTGGGCGTCTGCTCGCCTCAGGATCATCCATTACTCCTCCTCTTGATGTTTTCACTGTTTGACACGTTGCCGCTTACTTTATCTCCCTCGCCTCTGCCTCCGTTTCCTCTCTGGTACTCCTGGACCCGCAGAACATACTTCTCTGTTGCTGTTCCCATGTCTGGCCATTCATCAACTTCGCGATCACTCTTTTTATTTATTTTTTTACCGCAGATTTAATTTTCTCTGTGCTCCACTGCTCACCCTTCCCGACCTTTCTCCGATCTATTCCTGTCATTCCCCCCCACTCCCCCCTGCTTCCCTCGGTTCCCTCACTTGTTTTCCTTCATAATTATATTCCATCAACCCAATCTTCCATGCCCATGTCTTCACCTCTCCTCCCCCTTCTCCGCCTGCTACTACTCCTCATCATCATCCTCTGCCTCCTCTTCCCCATCCCACTCCTCCCCCTGCTGCTCCACCTCTTCCTCCTGCTCCTCATCCGCCTCCTCTTTCTCCTGCTCCTCCTCTTCCTCCGGCTATTCTCCTGGCCCCTGTGATGCCACAGGTCCTGGGGGGCTTCATTAATCTCAACCTGCCATCGGAAGAGGCCCGCAGCGCTACAGAAACAGCAGCGGCAGCGGCAGCAGCAGTAGTAGTCGTGGTACTACATTCTCCTGTCTCACATCTCTCATGCATCGACCGCTCCCAGGGGGGTCATCCATGCTGACTTATTACGCCGGCCGCGGCGCTTGACCTAACAGAAAGGGGGAACCCCGGGCCCTTTATCGTGCCGAGATATCTGCTTTCAGGGGTACGGGGACAGCGGGCTTGAGAGGGGAGCGCGTGGTGAGTGATGGGAGGCGTTGGAGCGCAGGACGGCGGCAGGCCCAGAGAGGTCTGTTGTCACCGGGAGATCAGGCTGCGTAATCTCAGGCTGTTTGTCTCGCGCGCCATGGCAGCCAATCTGGAAACACTCTAACTGAGAACCTCCCCGGGGTAGCAGGGGCGGCAGAGAGACACAGAGACAGACACGGGGAGGGAGAGGGAGAGGGAGAGGGAGAGAGGCAGAGAGGGAGAGGAAGAGGGGGAGAGAGAGAGAGAGGCGGAGAGAGAGAGAGAGAGAGAGAGAGAGAGAGAGAGAGAGACACACGGGGAGAGAGAGAGAGAGAGACACACGGGGAGAGAGAGAGAGAGACACACGGGGAGAGAGAGAGAGAGAGAGAGAGAGAGAGAGAGAGAGAGAGAGAGAGAGAGAGAGAGAGAGAGAGAGAGAGAGACACGGGGAGAGAGAGAGACACGGGGAGAGAGAGAGAGAGAGAGAGAGAGGTAGAGAGAGAGGGAGAGAGAGAGATGGACAGAGAGGGAGAGAGAGACAGAGAGTAAGAGAGAGACAGAGAGTAAGAGAGAACGAGAGAGAGACGCATGTCACGCTGTGACAAAGATCTACAGTAGAGGGCCTATTAAGAGCCTCGGGTGCGAAAATAAGAATTTTCTATCTAAATAAACAAGCTGTGGATGAAAAATATGAAAACCGCAGAAGTAGGAAGAATGTAAGAAAAATGAAAAAAAAAAAAAAGGAAGGAAAAGCTATTCTGAAATATATTTGGCAGTGCACGCGTATCGTTTACAGGTGCATTAGTGCCAATGGGGCCGCGGCTAACCAAAGCACCACCAGGCCTCTCCAGGGCAGCACCGGATCCCTCTCTGTAGAGGGCGTCCGAGGGAAGGCTGAGGGCTGTGTGACGGTGGCTGGAGGAAACATGTTGACAGCATGCCGTTGTCACACGACATGACAGCATCGCTTTCAGAGCGGCTTTTGCAATAAGTTGTTGCAGAGCAGATACTCATATCGTATTGGCACGTGCCAGGGCCCTGAGGTGTGTGAGTGTGTGAGTGCGAGCGCACACAAACACCCACAAACACCTCAGGGCGTGTGTGCGTCCAATCAGGACGTAATATCCTGTGTGCAGCGGTGGCTTAGTTTCAAGGTGCTGGCAATCACAGGGAGAACAGTACAGCGAGGCGCGTGTTTGCGCCACCATAATCCACACTCGCTCTGTTTAATAAACACGAGAAAGGAAGCCGCTCGACTGCGTTTCTGCCGGCCTTACGTTTTTTCGACAGAGAGGCGGCGGTGCCGGCGAAACGAGGAATCACAATCACAAAGTGAAACGAGACACAATGTTGCATTGGTGGGGGTGGGGTGGGGGGGGAGGGGGAAGATACGCAGGGTCAACTTTCATATCTCTACAATTGCCTCTGAAAGTATATTTGCTTTTTCCATTACGTTCCTTTGCTCTGTGTTTTCCGACTGCGTTTGTTGGAGTCGACACATCAAACGCTGGCGGGCCCGGAGCGGTGCGAGCGCTGGCGAGCTTCGGCGAGGGGCGCGCGGCGCGGAGCATTGTCTCACCGTGCAGTTATGCCGATTCGGGTAAACAAAAGTGCAAATTGTTTGAGGTTTTAATTAAAAATCTCGACAATCACTTTATCTGGAGTAACCCTATATAACCACATCTGTGGAGCAGATGGGCTGCGCTCCGGGAGTCTGGCCCTAGCCCCTCCGTTGTCTTATCCCCGTTTCTCTCCGGTCCTTAACCCCCCATCCCCCTATCCCCGTTTCATCTCTCCAACCCCCGCCCCCCCCCCCCAAAACGTGGTCGTCGGGATGCTCTGCCCACCTGATCCTGGTGTTCCTCTTGGGAGCGACTGGGCCTTAAACCATCATAGCCGGAGCCAAAGGCCAGAAGAGGCGTCCGACGTGTGTTGGTTTATGTTAGCATTAGCCGTAGCGAACGTGGAAACACTGAGGAAGCATCCTGGAGGCTAGCAGGTGTTGACATAGGGTCTCGGGTTGGGCGCTTATCGACATGGAAAAAAAAAAAAACTCTGACATTTGTAGCACTTGTACGTACACACATACACACACATGCAGGCATGGATGTGGACACGCACACAAAACTCACACTTGCACTCACACAGAGAAACATGTCCACATGGCCTCCACATACACATCCTCATCAAAGCCCGGGGTTCCAAGAGAAACACAAACATCTCACTTTACAGTTTACTGACAGTCCGTCTTGTTCTTGGCCCGCTGCGGCCATGCTAGCACGCGTACAAGGCCGGCGAGATGAAAGGGATACTACTGCAGCAGCGATACGGGCCCTCTCTCTCTCTCTCTGTGCCTGGCCCTCGAGCCCCGTCGCTGCAGCACAACCTGAGCAGGATGTGTTGGGGCCATCAGAGAGGGCACGGCGGAAACAGAGATCCAAACATGAGGGAGGAACAGGGGAGCAACAAACCGACAGAAAGGGAGAGGCCACTGATTGATTCGATTTGCAATACGGCCTCGCATCCCGTGACGATGATGGACTGGTTTAATGGAAATTAACAAACAAATATTTGCCGTAAAACCAAAAAAGAAACACAACCATGTGTTTAATGAAAGCGGATTTATATGACCCTCTGAACATCTGTCGAACAAAAACACATTCCTTCGCCAGCGTGCCGTTGTAATGGCCTTGTTTCTGACGTTACGGTGGGTTGAGATGAATATAGAAGTTTCTATTGTGGTTTTAAATGGAAAGAAGCGTCCTTGGACGAATTAACAAAGCAACCAGAGGAAGCAGATCGCCGTCTTTTAATGATACATGTCACTGGATCCAAACCCATGAGGTAAAACAGAAGTGGATCTCAGCCGAGAGGCGTAATTAAAAATGGCAGGTCACACCGTGGCCTGTCCTTGTGTCAGTTCAGAAGACATTTGGTTAGACTTTGGACCCTCGAGGGCCGTGAGCCCACTCTTAAATCTATTGGAAAGTTGAGCAAAAAAAATATGATCCAAACACGCATTAAGTAACGGACATGTGGTAAGCCGAACGACAAACAAACTTGCATTAAAATACCCTGGCGGACTGGGAAAACGAGATGAGGTCAGCGTGTTATTGGGGAAAGCGGTGGCTTGACCATTAACCGTGCGGTTAAGTTTGTGGAATGGGATCTTATTTTCAACAATAGTAAAACTAAAGGCTTTGTGTTTTCTACAGTGGGCTTAGGGAATGTTGAATTTTGTATCCTGTATATGGACTGGACAATAATGCTACAACAAAAAAAGCCTCCCAGACATTATTTTAACTAAAATGCAGGCCTGTAAACTCCAAGTCCCTGTGAATGTATGTGCATCGCGTAACACAAGGGACTAGGCCTTGCATATAACTATGAATCATTAGGCAGTTTGCCTACACAGGACCTTTATGTGTCCTTTGAAACCTTAAAATTATATTGTGTCATAAAACATCTAAAGTTGTCAATCCAACGGGAGTCCATATACATATAAGGCAACTAATAACTTGGGGTGCACTGCATTATTACAATCCATATTTCAAAGTCAACCAACAAGATACATATACGATGGTTCATCCATACAACTCACCTTCCATCCTGGAACCAGGCTTCATGTTCAGACTGGCCGTCATGGCCGACACCGACACCGTCACGCTGGGCTTCATGGCGTGGGATTCCGTCTCCATGGCAACCACGATCTGGCCAGTCCGGAGGGACACCTTGTGGAAGGGCACCACCGGGGCACGGAGGACGCTGCTCACCGTGCCCGCGGCGGAGGCCTGTTGGTGGGGGGTGGAGCGGGCAGTGCTGGGGGTTCTGGAGGGCGCTCTGGTGCTCTTGGTGGGGGACGAGAGAGGGGAAGGCGAGGAGGAGGAGGACAAGGAGGAGGAACAGGGGGCCTTGACCGAGCCCTCGGTAGCCCAGAAGTTGGGCAGGACCCTGGTCATGTAGGCCTTGGCCTGCTCCAGCTTAGCCAGCGTGGGGCTCACCTTCAGGGGCCGTGAGAGCTCCAGGTTGAGCTCAGCTGGGGAGGGAAGATGGATGGGGGAATAAAGAGAGAGCAGGAGGGGAGAAAGGTAGAAATGGAATAATGAAGTTAGGATGACTTAAGTTGACAATGTGTTCATAAATCGATGACAGAGGAGCTTATGGAACATGCTGACTCCCACACGTGGCTTTTTCCAAGTTCCACAGTATTACCGATGGTAATAAAGTAAAGGACCAATGTTAACTTATCACCATCCATCATATATAATAGATAGATCATAAAAGTTGCAGGTGACGCAAGTAACTTCATCCCTCAGATTTTTTTTTCCCCGGTCATACGAGGAAGTGGAAACTACCAGCAGTTGGCTCTGTCAAACCGGCACCACTGGAAATCCACAAGAGGATGCTCTGACAAGCACGGTGGGTGGAATTTTCAGGCTTCCAGGCTTTTTCTGAAAGCTCCAAATATTGACAGACTGGACAGTCCACATTAATCAAAAGGCATTTTAGACCTATGAATATTCAAATCCAATGAAAACAGATTGTGGTGTTTTCTCTAGAGTAGATCTGCAGGGTTCCTAAATTGGTGGTAAAACATTTAATAGGACTGGAAAGCCAGAGGAAAGCCAGTGGAAAGCCTTTGGGCAGCCGATCAGAAGCAACCTAACAAGACTTAAAGGTACAAAGAGGAAGCTATGGACAGACAGCGCTGTGCAGGGAGTACCGCAGTGCTAGCATCCTGCTTCCTGATAGGGATATTAAATATATATATTTCTATCCATGATAGGGATATTAATCTACGATCTGGTTCCTATGAAGGTCGTAACGACAGACTGTTAAAAACCTTTGTCAGGAAAAAGCCAGACCCTCGTAAACTACGACAGCTTGACTAAAATGAAGCGGAGGGAAAAGACAGGGAGAAAAAAAAGGCTGAACATAGCGTAGATCAGAAACCAGGCTTTTTATGACAAGCTTTTTCCAATTGGTTACCCTGGATAAACAGGAAATAAGTGATTGTAGTCAGAGACGGAGTACGGGCACAGCGGAGTTGTTGCACCCTGGCATGTGTGAGCCCTTTATAGCGCTGCAACATATGCAGCTCTGCCTGGGTACCACGTCTCATCCATCACACTTTGAAGTCCCCCCTGTCAATCAAAAAGGGGAGCGCTTTGCATGCAAGACTCCGCTGAAAAGAGCGCAGCTGCGGGAGCACTCGTCGCTCACAGAGGGAGCCTATCGTCACACACACGCACGCACGCGCGCGCGCACGCACGCACGCGCGGTTCCTTTCCGTCCGTTTTGCTGTGACCCTCTACCGTGACACGACTGAACAGCCGATTACGATCTCTCCTCCGTGCCAGCCGCATTAATCCCAGAATGCTTAGCCCTTCTCCCGTTTTATCTGCCTCCCTCCCCTCTTCTTTCGCTACTCCTTTTCTCCCTCTTCAAACTGCACTCCTACTAGGAGTCGGCCCGTCAAACACTCGGTTGGGATCTGCTGAGGCAGAGGCACCACAGAGCCTTACATCGCTTCCATGACCCCCGTTTTCCACTTGCTGGTGTAGCGGTGTTGGTGGTGGTGGTGATGGAGAATGGAGCAAGTGCAGCTGGTCTTCATGCTCTCATCAAGGAGCCTGTGTTTAGAGGGCTTTAAGAGCTTTAGTCCTATTCCCCAGCCCCCCCCCCCCCCCCCCCCCCCGCCCCTCGAACACCACCCAGACCATACCAACCCAAAAGCACCCTCCTTCCCATCTTCTCCCAGGTAGCAGAGCCGGGGGTCCGGTGCGCCCACACCCATACACGCGCACGCACACACAGCCAAACAAACAGACACACTCACAAAGAAACACACACACGAGCTCGTACAAACACATAGGTGCATGCACATGTACTCGCACACACACACCTCTTCTCCTAGCCCAAGGTAGGCTTTCCGGACCTAATCCGGTGGAAGTGCGGCGCGTGGATCAGGGGTTGGTGGGGAGAGGGGTTGTGTGTGCAGTGTGGAGTGTGTGCAGTGTGGCTTATCATTTCCAGTTGACTTATCAACGGGAAGCTCTCCAGTGCTGGAATTAATAACCTTCCACCCCCCCCCTCCCCCGCCCCCAGCCACTGACTTAACTCTGGTCTCTCTCTCCTTCCCCTCCCTCCTCCTCCAGCGATGCTAAAGCTGGTTCTGATCTCCTTGGACTAGCTGGGGTCAGGGTGGGGGATGGGGGGGGGGCGGGCTGGCTCTCGGTGTGGACCTAGAGTGCTGGTCCTGATTAGGGAGAGGGTGGGGGTTCTGTTGTATTCTCTCTCTGCATTCCCGGGCCTTCCATGACCTGCGCCGGGTTGTGCAACTTATTACCTGCTTAACATGTCAGAACCTGGACACACACAGACACACATACACAGTCACGCACACACACACAACTTTTTACCTGCTTAACCTGGCAGAACCCCGACACACTCACACTCACACAAACACAAATCTGACTACACAATTTACATATTTAACCCCTACTTGGGGAGAACGTTGTGCAGCCATACACTAATCCTTCCTTCAGGCAAGAGTGACGTTCGCTAGGAAACGTGTCTTTAATACTGACGAGGAATTCTGCGACTTTCCCTTTCTTCGTTGAATTCACTATACCCAGATATAATAATAACCTTAAAACAGCACTTGACAAGGATAAAAGCATTGTAATAATTAATCTCATGACACTTGACCGATAAAAGTGGCTGATAGGAAATGTATAATTCATTTTATAAAAGAATGTCTTTCAAATTATATTAGATTAGTTTCAACTTCATCCGCATTGAACAACTGCAAGTACCAGACAACCAAATGTAGTTAAGCATGTAACCATAAGTGCAATAATGCATTCATAAAATAAGGTAGGCAGTTTAACATTAATTTTCAATGACCAAGTTCAATCAGGTGCAGCAGTGCAGCACAGAAGCGGCACTAGTAGTCACCTGTTAAACAAAACAAATCCTGCCTCACCGGCTGATTTTACTGAATCTGCCAGCCCATAAACCGAAAATGACAGGGCGGATGGAGCATATCCGCATCGAAGCGGTCTGAACTGTCAGGGAACTCCCAACGCTGAGTCAAACAGGCAGACACAGTGGCCGCGCTGTCCCCAGCATGCCCTCCTCTTTCCCAGGCCCCATCTGTACGGTTTGCCCCCTCTCCTGGATCCCTAGAGCAGCCAACGGAGCGCATCGCCACTTCCCTCCCTTCCCCTATTCTTCTAGGTTTTTTTTACTCGTGTGGATCGGTGTCAAAGGATGAATCTTTCACAGGTCTCCAATAAAACAACAGCAGATCATTGTGCAGCCCAATTCACGTACATCCCAGTCAACCCCCCCGCCCCCCCCCCCCCCCCAAACCACTCCACCACTACCCGATCCCGGCTATCCTGTCCTGCATTAGCCTTCGCTGAGGACTGTACGCCTGTGTGCGTGTGTGTGTGTGTGTGTGTGTGTGTGTGTGTGTGTGTGTGTGTGTGTACTTGCGATACAGCCCTTATAATGATGTTTCCATGAGGTTTTAGTATCCAGGCCTTGTAGCGACAGAGAGAGGAAACCTTAAACCTCATAACAGCAGGAACAAAAAAACGAAAGAATACGGAGCGACACCAACTATTTACAAGCCATGACCGACTTATACGTCTGGCAGGCAAACCTACAAATTCGTATTTTGACGTGGTGGAACTATAACGTGAAACTAGCGATCTCTCTCCCCAACCACTGACTTAACTCTGTTCTATGGTCTCTCTCTCTCTCTCTCTCTCTCTCTCTCTCTCTTTCTTTTTAAGCACTAAACCATTCCCAGACTACATAGGATTACCTGCAACACCTACTAAAGTACCTCTCTAGCAGTGCGCTTTCAACGTGGCTCCACACAAGAGTCTCAGGTGGGCACGGGTTGTGGATGGAGGGGTTAAATAAAGAGGGGAGAGGATCACAAGAAACGGGAGTCGGCTCTATTTATTACCAGGCCTGGAATATCAAAGGGAGCCCTTTTCACGAATGGCAACATTTCACACTCAGAGACCCAGAGACACTGACACCCACACACGCATATATAAAGACACACACACACACACACACACACACACACACACACACACACACACACACACACACACACACACACACACACACACACACACACACACACACACACACACACACGGAGGGGACCAGTGTTATTATAACAAACCCTTTGGCTTCCAGAGCGGGATGAAGGGCTACCCTAACCTGTAGCTGGTGGGTCTGAGGAGAGGCGGGGGGGCAGGGTGCAGGGTGGAGTTGGAGGTGGGGTGGCAGGTTGGTGTTGGGGTTTGAATGCCTCTGAGGAACCTCTGTGGAGCGGGCCCTAATGTGAACAGGCTGCAGACAGGCCCCTCTCAGGTGTCAGCCTCCATTAGCACCGGGTGAGGCGGGGCTGACACACTCACACACACACGCAAGCACGCACACACGCACGCACACACACACACACACATTCAATATGCTTCTTATTTTGCTTATTGTAGAGAATAAAAATTTGGTCATTGTGTGACGCTGTCCCTGCTTTGAACCTGCATCAATGTATATTTTTCTGAGAGAGAGAGAGAGAGAGAGAGAGAGAGAGAGAGAGAGAGAGAGAGAGAGAGAGAGAGAGAGAGAGAGAGAGACAGAGAGAGAGAGAGAGAGAGAGAGAGAGAGAGAGACACACACACCATCACTGTTTTCTTTGACGCCCTGCATCGCTGCCTCCTCCTCCCCAGCGCCCTCCCGCCTGACTCTTGACACCGTGCTGCCAGTGTCAGACACAGGTGTCAATGCCTCAAATTACACGGGGCACCTACGCATCTGCCTGCCTGTGTGTGTGTCTTTACTGGTGTGTGTGTGTGTGTGTGTGTGTGTTGGTGGGTGGGTGGGTATGTGTGCGTCTGTGTTTTCCCAGAGTGCAGTCACGTCCTTGGGGTTATTTTCCCTATTCCTTTCCCAATGCCACGGGTCTAAATAACACAAAGGCCCCCCGGCAGGTGAGGCTGGTGTCGCGGGACTGGGTTCGGGGGGGGGGGGGGGGGGGAGGGTGAGGTGGCGGTGGGTTGAGTTCGGGGGGTGCCATCTGCCTCACATTAGCCCGTGGTTAGGGACGGTCGGCGGGGCCACGGCTTGTATACAGTAACTGACAACGTTTCTGCGCCGCCTTGCCGTTGACGGGATCCAGGGAACCCACAGGGTAATGCGTCCAATTTGTTCAGGCTAATCTATCACCTGCAGCGCTCGCCCCCGCCCCGCGCGGGGCTAAGTGGAGAGAGAAGGAGAGAGTGAGATAGAGACACAGAGAGGGGGAGAGAGAGAGAGAGAGAGAGTGAGAGAAAGAGGGGGAAAGAAGTAGAGGGATACAGAGGGCGAGGGAGAGGGAGACTTGGCCGCTCGCCTTCCGCAAGTGGGAGCGCTGACATCGCTGGAAGGGCTGGCTGACCCAGAAGGAGCTGGGGGAAGAACTTAGTCGCGGGAAAGAAAGTGAATGTGTGTGTGTGTGTAGGGGGGGAGAGACAGTATGTGGTGTGTGTGTGTGTGTGTGTGCGTGTGCATCTGCAGTTGATGGTCAAGCCTTGAGCCTGCGACCTTCCGGATGCTAAAACAACTGACATCTGCTAGCGTTCTAGCATGAACCGTAGGGAGGCTGCGGTGGGTTGATGTGTTTATACATCATGTATAGATCTACACGCATGCATGTGGGTATGTTCTTTTTTGGGGTGTTTGCATACATATATGTGCGTTGTGTATGTGTGTGTGTGTGTGTGCAGGGGTACATCTGTGTATTTGCATGCGTGTGTGTGTGTCTTTGTGTGTCTTTGCGTGTGCGTGGAGTGGTTAGTGAGTGACAGCTCAGTGTTAAGACCTCATCGAGTTTACAGCACACACACACACAAGCTGGGACGGCTTCCCAACGAGGCATCCTTGGGAAGGGCTTCTCTGATTGGTCTTGTTGTGCGCTCAGCGAGATGCTGTTCAAATTGTAAGCACATTGTTGTAAACACGCCACTGCGCTCTGCGCCTGGGCCGCGGTGAGGCCCGTCGAATGGGAAATGTGGTCAACTCCAACTAGAAGCCGCCCGCAAATAACACGTACTCCGTCGTCACATGGTGCACACATGCATGCACACAGGTGGCCACACCTCACATAACTAATTAGCATTTAATAACCGTTTCCATACCATTTCTGACACGGTGTCTGTGGAAATGATTGGCCATATTTCCAGGCCCTGGGGTTAGGGCAGTGTGAGCCTCTTCCCCAAGGCTGGTGAATAAACTTTGATCCTCCTGCCGTCTCCACCTCCACACTCTGTCGCCCCCGGATAGGAAAGACAATCCCCTCCAGGCAGGAGCCATCTAACGAGACAACAAGCTCACTGAGTCCATCTCAACTCCTCCTTCCTAAAGAGTAGTCGTGTGTGTGTGTGTGTGTCCATTTGTGTTGTTGACTGAGTGTATCTGTCTATCCATGTGTATCTTGGATTGTATGTGTGTCCCTGGGTGTATTCGTGTGTTCCTGTGTGTGTGGGTCCATGTGTGTGGTTGCCTGTGTGTGTCTGTCTGTATACGTGTGTGTGTCCTGGAGTGAGTGTGTCCCTGTGCTTGTCCCTGTGTATGTGTGTCCCTAGGTGTGTGTGTGTGTGTGTTCCTGTTTGTGTGTGTGTATATGTGCATGTATGTGTGTGTGTCTCTCTGAGTGAGGGTTTGTGTGTATACGTGCATGAGTGTATCCCTCTGAGTGAGTGAGTGAGCAAGTATGTAAGCGTGGGTGAGAAGGAATCAGTAGCATGTGTGGTCAATTCTAGATGTTTCCAACAGAGCCCGACCCAGGGCAACCACACACAGAGCCTGGCTCTTCTCTAAGCAGTGTGTGTGTGTGTGTGTGTGTGTGTGTGTGTGTGTGTGTGTGTTATCATGATTGAAGTCATCCTGCACACAGAAAAGGATAACTCTTAACAAGTTCAGGGTAAGCACCTGACTGTAATTGCACGGCGTCTCAGCTGCAAAACATCACAATCAGCTCGCAAGCAATTATCTTGAAGGGAAAAAAAGCTGATACAATATAATAACTTCATGAGTCATGTCAGCACTCCAGGACGTCTTGTGAACATCTTCCAAGATATACGAAGAACCAAGCGGCGAAACAAATAAATAAATACATACATAAACGCATAAAGGACCTTTTGAGTGCAATTTTGTAATCACCATTATCTGTGATTTCCCATGTCTGCGTTCATAGATGAACATGGTATATGTTGAACAGCAATCCTACTCCATTACTACATACTAGGAGATGTTGGCTGTTTGATTCAGGTTGATAGCATGTAGATAAACTCCCTGTGAGCACTTGGTAATCAATCTTTTCAGAAATGTTGGCGACAATCTTATCATCTTCGGTAAATAAAAATCATCATTCTTCAACTTTTAGTTTTTGAGACTGAACACAAATCTCTGGCACACATGCAGTTTGACAACGGAATCTCGGGCCAAAAGCACTTGAGAAAGAAAAGTGTTTTTCCTCGATCGTTTCTTGAGGTGACTTCCATGTTCCACTAATAGCGATATGTCTTTGGATGCTAACCAAACGTTGTGTGAATCATCAGAGCCAGGAGGCAGGCCGGTCCCCAGGGATCTGGGTAGGAAGTCGAAGGCGGGTGTGACGTAATGTGCTGTGTATGCTGTTTGCGTGTGTGTGTGTGTGTGTGTAGTACATGGTGGCTGTGGTGGTGGACAAAGTGTTGTATTGTGTTGTGTGATTTTAAATGGGCCGAGGAGCACCCACCCAAAGGGAAGGTGGGTGGAAAGGGGATGTGGGGTGGGGGGGGCGGCTGGGATGGTGGGTGGTGGAAAGGCCAAGCGTGGGTGCCATGGTTACACTCAAGCATCCCTCCCGGACCGGAGCATGTGTCTTAGAAGTCTTAAAGACTGGGCTTTGTGTGTGTCTGTGTGTGTGTGTGTGTGTGTGTGTGTGTGTGTGTGTGTGTGTGTGTGTGTGTGTGTGTGTGTGTGTGTGTGTGTGTGTGTAGATGTACAGCATTTTGTGTGTGTGTGTGTGTGTGTGTGTATGTGTGTGTGTGTCTGTGTGCGTGCGTGTGTGAAACAAAAGCAGATAGTGGAAAAACTGGATCCGACTAATTGTGTGTGAACGAGAGGAAGAGGTACCATATGTCTTCATTTGTGTGGAACCATAATAGTGTGAGTGTGAGTGAGTGTATGGGTTTGTGCACTTGTGTGGGTGCATATGTGTGCAACGAATATCCAGGGTGATGCATTAAGCTTTAATATAAATCACTGCCTCCACCTACACATAGGATCACACACAGGAACATATGCACACACACACACACACACACACACACACACACACACACACACACACACACACACACACACACACACACACGCTCCCAGATCCCATCCTAAATGCCCACTCACTCCCTGCATGAATGTATTCCGGAGAAGCTCTCCCGGGGCTGTGTAAACACAGCGGACCACACCACACAAGAGAGGGCCAGAGGCCGCTCATATGGATATCATATCATTCTTAAAATAGAGCTACCCTTCCCAGGAAGGGCCACTCCACAGGAGCTTAGTCCCCCTTATCCTGCTCCCACACACACACACAAACAGACACACACACATTACGTATATTTAGCTGGTGCTTTTGTCCAAGGCGACTTTACAATAATACGAACACAACAAGTGAATGGTGAGCCATTCAATTCATCAACAGGCTAACTGCTTCAGGTGCTATATTATAGAAACAAGAGATCCTCTCTATTTTTAATGGGCCATAATGTAGTGTGAACAGATATGTTTTCACACATAAACACACACGCACACACACATATATATATAGTCACAATCAAAGGAGTGAGTTATGGAAGTTTGACCCTGTTGAGGAAGCTCATGGCTTCACATATATACTTACATCATACAAACATCCTCCCTACAGTGCAGAGAAAAGCCCTTAGCGTTTTGGTCAGAGAGCCGGCATCTTTGTGTGTGTGCTAGTGCATGTGTGTGTGTGAGTGCTTGGGCCCCCCCGCTCACTGCCTCAGAGGATACCAGTCATTTCCCCGACATGGAGCAAGTGTGAAATGGCTTAATATGAGATCATGTGTGAAGTAATTGTCATACACTGTGTTGTAAGTGGATTTTGCGTCACATATGTGTGTGTGTGTCCTTGCGTCCATGTGTGTTTGTTGTACCTGGGCCGTTGAGGAAGTCTTTGATCTGCAGGAAGAGCAGAGGAGGAGGGATGCCGGTCCTGCAGTCTGTCTCGCCCGCTGCCGTCTGGAGCCACGTCACGGTGTAGTCTAGAGACTCAGGTAGACTCTTACCTGGGTCTGAGGAGAGAGGGAGAGAGAGGGAGAGGGAGAGGGAGAGGGAGAGAGAGAGAGAGAGAGAGAGAGAGAGAGAGAGAGAGAGAGAGAGAGAAGGAGAGAGAGAGAGAGAAGGAGAGAGAGATAGAGAGAGAGAGAGGGAGAGAGAGATGTTTGTTTTTATTTTATGTTTTTTATTACATATATTACATCCCCAGCAAAGATAAGATCACAATAGTTTCCTATCAACACAACACAACATTGTTTGTCAAGGAAATGTTCTTCTACACTACAGTATAGGATATCATCAGTTACAGAGCATATTATTTATTACAGCAGCAGAGATCGAAAGAGACAGAGACAGAGAGAGAGAGAGAGAGAGATGAGGAGAGAGAGAGAGAGAGAGAGAGAGAGAGAGAGAGAGAGAGAGAGAGAGAGAGAGAGAGAGAGAGAGAGAGACAGAGAGAGAGAGAGAGAGAGAGACAGAGAGAGAGAGAGAGACAGAGACAGAGAGAGAGAGAGACAGAGACAGAGCCAGAGAGAGAGAGACACACACTCTCACCAAGACACTTGTAGTGGGAGTTGACCCCGCGGAGCGCCACGTCAAACACGGACACCTCCATCCTCTGCTTGCGGTGGTGGCAGCTGATCAGGGCCGAGGGCTGCACCACCTGCAGGTGGAGCAGGGGCTCCAGCACCAGGTCCCCGGGGCCCCTGCGGCCGGGCTGCCTCACCACCGTCACCCCCAGGGCCTGGCGGGCCGAGGAGCGGCTGGGCCTGGGCAGGCCGTCCAGGGCCAGCAGGCCGGCTGGCGTGGGGGGCCGCGGGGACAGGGAGGGGTGACTGTTGCTGTTGAGCAGGTCCTCGGCGGTCAGGGCCGCCAGGGTGCCCTGGGCGGGGGCGGCGGCGGCGGGGCCGGGGCCTGGAGAGGAAGAGGAGGGCGGAGGAGAGTCCGGGGCGGTGGAGGACGGAGGCTGATGGGGGGTCGCGGCTAGGGTCTCAGGCAGGTTCAGGGCGCTCTTCCCGACCTGGGTAGGAGTAAATGAGTAGTTCTATGTAATATCGTGTATTGCTTGAGGTGATGGACAACATATATTTGTGTCAGAGCACACCACTACAAGCCTTTTCAAGACCGAGTTTATGAGCTGACTTTGAGTTGTATATTAAGATTGCTTTTTTATTTTCTTGACAAGTTATTCGATAGATGCATAGTAGATACAACCTTCTGTGGGCTATTATCGTTATTCCATCACTTCACATAACAGTGGAGGTAGCACTGGGAAAACAGTTGTTTGAAAAGTAATGAAGCTATAGGTTCCGTTCAGATAGGCTGCTACTGCATTAAAGACACCAATAGTTGGGCTGAGATATATTAACCATGCAACTGGTGTTCTGTCACTCAATCAAAGCTAGGGAAGGCAACTTTGGAGAAACAAACCAGAGTATACTAGATTTAACGTATCCAACCGGAAAAATCCCACCCATCCCTTTGGATCAGCCTCCAAAGCCACTCCTCCGAAGGACGTGATCAGCTTGCTAGCCTAAGCTATAGGCCTAGCTGTGTGGAAGACTGGTGAGGTCGAATCAAATGATATGGCGGTGTAGTAGAGGCCTGCGACTGCCACCGATTCCAGATGTTAAAAAATGTTGTCAGAGCATTTCATTAATGTTGCTGCCAGGTTGTAAAGAGAATTTAAACAAATGTGACCAAAAAATATTCTAAAATAAATCAACTACCCTAGCTTTAATGTAACAATCTACACAAATGTTTATCTGGGTAGTAATGCACACTGCTAATCAGAAGTAAATTGTTTGCAGCCTATAAGTTAACTTAAAAGCCTGAAGCAGAAAATAATTTGCCAAAAAAGGCGAGTGGAGTACTGCAGCCAACAATGGCTTCTGGGTGAGTGCCCAAAAAGTCTTTAAGCCCCTTCTCTGTCTTTACAGCACTTATATCAAGACCAGGCTCAAAATGGAACCTATTAGCCTCAAACTATAAAGAAAAGGGCATGTGAACAGTACATATGCTTTCACATTCAGAGGATAACAGCATCAATATGAGCCACTGACAGATTAAAGAGATTTTACATTGTGTTGTACTGTACAAGGTACTGTTAAAGTAAAGCATATTATACAAGAGGATATTCCAGCAATGCAGACTTTCATCACAGGGGGTTAACCTGACCTGGTATTTAGGCATCAAGTCTTTTATCATTGTCATCCGATTCAATTCTGAATCGTTATCGATATAACATGTTCTTTACATAACATCAACCACAACACGAGGGCCCACCATTGGTCAACAGTGTTCCATTCCCTGTAGAATTGTCTACCTTTTCTCCGGTCGGGTTCCTCCTCCGGTAGGGGGCGGGGCTTTGGGCGAGGCCGTGGGCGGGGTCCAGGCCGGAGCAGGCGTAGGTCATGAGGGACAGCTTGCTGGCGGTGAGGAAGACGTCAAAGGGGATGAAGCTGAGGTTCTTGGTGATGGTGGACTGGTGCGAGGGCCGGGCCAGGCGGTGGTGGCTGGCGCCGCTCTGCTGCTCGATCTGCACGATGCGGATGCGGGCGCTGTCGCTGCCGAAGCCGCTGTCCCGCCCCCCGGCCGCGCTGTGCCGGGAGGAGGAGGATGGTGGGGCTTCACCGCCGGGCCTTCCCGCCGCCGCCGCCGTCGTCTCCCCCGCCGCCGTGTCCCGCCCACCTCGCCGCTTCTGCTCCTTGCGACGCACCTGGGGGTGA
>NC_079422.1:12796534-12799034 GCF_026213295.1 Gadus chalcogrammus
CTGTCCTCCAGTGGACTTTCCGTTCCCCCGATGCATGGAAGCAATATTGCTAAATCTTTCCTTTGGACAGTGCCATTCAAGCGGCACAGCGATCACTCAGCAGACGTCCAGGGGGGAGAATGCCTGGCGTATCTTAACGTGATCAAGGTTTCACAGGATGTGCCCCCGCTGCGCGGCTCCATTGTCGAGCGGAGCCATAAAGCCGACAGAAAGCCACTGTGCTCTGTTCTGCTGACCAAACTCCACTTCAATGCAGCGATACCTCATTTTAATCTAAAATAACAACAATAATACGTAACCAAATGCCATAAAAGGCCATAATTCATTCTGTATTTTCCTTTCAGGGTAGAAAGCGGACAGGGGGGTTGTGGGTGAGGGTGGGGTGGGGGGGGGGGGGGGAGACATTTATAAAATGAAGTCACTCCTCTTTGTAAGAAACTAACAGCGGCCATCAAAGGCCCCCGTTTAATACACTGAACTTTGTTTCAATAACAAAGGCAACCTGCTGTGCACTCGGGGTGAACCACAACAAAGAGGCACTGGGAGGTCGCGACCCCGCCTCTCTCAGATGAATGTCGAGCATGTAGGAGCGACTGTCAACTTCACTTGAAACAACGGCGAACATAACCCGCGAGCCCAGGAGGACCACGTTTAACAAGGTCCCTCGCTGCACACAAGCACGCCTGTGTGTGTGCGTGTGTTGTGTTTGTGTGGTTAAGTTGAGTGTACAAACGCATGTTAATTAACAAAACATGTCTGTGTACGAACACGCCTCCCTGGCCTTATTAAGCTCCCTGTCTGAGCACTAAGCGTAGGCATCAGGCCTGACCTACATTCTCTTTCTCCCCTTCCTATGCTTAATGGATAAAATGTGTACATGGCATTTAGATTAATTACTTCATCAGTAGCACCGTTATTGCTGTTGTATGTTTTATGTTGGTTGAAAAAAGTATTTTATTCTCCACATCATTTATTAATTGTACATATTTCCCTTAGTAATGCCAGTCCTCACAGTCCCTAAGGGTTGTATTTATGATGCAATTGTATTTAATGTAATGTATTTTAATGTGTGACATGCCCAGGGTCTGCAGATGTAAAATAGGCTTCCAGCCTAACTCTGTCACGTTTAAATCTGTTATTTCTTTATGTTTACTGTCCCTGTCAAATAAACCCAAACTAAATTAAAATAATAAACATTATTATTCAGCACAGCATCTCATCTTGATACTGCTCTATGGAAATGAGAAATGCATGAACAGCAGGAAAGCAGTACAAGAGTGTGTAGACATTTGAGCAGCAGGTCATCTCCACAGAGCCCTGAAGTTGAATTGATACTGCTGCGGATCCCACTTCGGGGAAAATCCATGTCTTTTCAGCGCTGTCTGCGTTCAACTTCTTGGTCACGTGAGCGTGTACACAACGGGCAGTATAGCGTGTCCAAAACACCCAATGAACAAGAACCCACTGGCTAATCCGGAAACGGAACCACGAGACCGAGGCCGCTCCACTGAAGACACGTTGAAGAAGTAATATATCCATCACAAGAAGCTGTTTCATAACACTCAAATGTACCGCTGAAAAGTGGTCGGAGTATCGCAACCAACTGAAAATACAATGTTTTGATTCTGCCGGTTGTGTTAATTTTATTCTCGGGTCTGGCTGTCAGAAACAAAACAAAGCATTTGGGGAACCATTCCTCTGCGTTAGACCCACCAGTGACTACACACGGCACGATAGGCTGCAGAGAAGAGAACCATGTTGCTGAGTTTAAGGCAGGACTGTAAGCCTGACGTTCTTATGCACGGGAAACCTAATGTCAAAGGGAAAGAGCAAAGGAAAAAGAAAAGAGGAAAAACAAGGAAAAGACGTAGCGAAGAAAACGGGAAGATGAAAGCAGAAGAGAGGTGAAGAAGAGCAATTTGAACAAGAGAAAATCAAACAAGATACAAAAGGATATGAGAAGAAAATAAAAGCGAACACGATATGGCGGGAAAAGAGACGGGAAGGAGAGGGGGGAAAGTCAAAGAAGAAGCGATTATAAAGAGGAGAGAAGAGTGTGCTGTTGAACGGCTAACATGAAGACAGTGGTGGAGGAGGAGGGGGAGGAGGAGGAGGAGGAGGAGGGGAGAACCAGGAGATCAGGGAGCAGAGTTGTATCTTTCATGTCTTCAGCTGCTCCTCGGCTTTCAAGCAGCCCGGAAACAGCGATGCAAAACCATAAAGATGAAGAAGAAAAAGAAGAAGAAGAAGAAGAAAAAAGAACAGAAAAATTAAAGTGAGTGAGTTAATGCGCTCCATGTGGGGAGCCGCAGAATGCTCCTCAACTGAAAGCCCTGGAGATGTGGCCACCAGAGCCATTTTGCCATTGATTCGACTTCAAAACCATTTCTGTCCCATGTGCGCGCACACACACACACACATACACACAGAATCAGTTCACACACAAAAACATTTCCACAAATGTGACGCAGGTTTGCGTTTGGTCCTGTGAAACGGGAGG
>NC_079422.1:12801534-12871534 GCF_026213295.1 Gadus chalcogrammus
ACACACACACACACACACACACACACACACACACACACACACACACACGCAGGAAAACGAAGGGTTCAGCGGGGTGGTGTGTGAGCGACATGGAGAAACCTGGCGCGCTGCGTATTTACAAAGCTGAAATTAGAAGAGGAGGATTGAAATAATCTTCCTTTAATTTCTCCCTGGATCTGCTCCCAGGTTGACCGACACATGGGCCTCTGATGTGGTGCATGTCGGTCCATGGAGGGGATGACGCAAGCCCCCCCTCCCCCCCGCCCCCCAGACCCCTTCAGGTCCCCTCAGCAAGGTCAGCCTGGCGGGCCTCGATTAGGAGGGGGGCCGGGAGCAAGGCTGCTGAGGTACAGAGGTGTACCTGGAAGGGGACCGGAGAGACACCAAAGTGTGTGTCATCGTATCACTGAGTGTTCCCGGGTGGAACTACTTCAGACACCAGGCCAGGTGAGGACACCATTGCTGAACAATGTGTTCAACAAATCTTATCGGAGAATAATAAAGAAAATCATACGTTTGTTTTTACTCAACGTATTTACGATTGATTGCCACACTGACCAGTCCATTCATGAAGACTTTGCAGACATCCATTGATGGTCATGACGTGAGACACAGCCCCCCTGTTCTGGGGTGAGAGTTCACCAAACACAAACAGAGAACACTCAGGGGAGCTGCTAACCTAGATGTAGTCATGGATTTGAGAGGAATTGTACACCTGTCTGATCTTTATCACGGTGTAACACTGGATATTCAATAGCTTATATTGCCATGGACCACTGAACAGGAAGTGGTGAAAAAAAGCTCTAAGTGAAAGGTGAATATTTGGTTTAATGACCACATTCCACAAGTCTGTGCACACAAGCACGTGCATGTGAGCAGACACACACGCACAGACACACCTTTCAAGTCACAGAGAGAGAATTTAATACACCCCATCACCTGTTATTCTAGGTGGACTCTTGCTTTTACAGGTGTACAACAGGGGAGTTTTACAGAAGAATGCAGAGCTTTCCACTGACTAGACTCCACTGTGGAGTGTGTGTGTGTGTGTGTGTGTGTGTGTGTGTGTGTGTGTGTGTGTGTGTGTGTGTGTGTGTGTGTGTGTGTGTGTGTGTGTGTGTGTGTGTGTGTGTGCGTGCGTGTGTGTGTGCCTGCACTTGTGTGCGTGTGTGTGTGTGTGTGTGTGTGTGCGTGCTTATGTGTAGTTGGCCCACAGTTCCCTGCATTTTAGCACTCCCGTGGGTACATGACCCAATTTACCCTTCAGGCTGAGAGAAGGCAACAGAGACAGAGACAGCTAGGGACAGTAGGAGAGAGAGAGAGAGAGAGAACGAGAGAACGAGAGAGAGAGAGAGTGTAGGGGAGGGGAGGGGAGGGGTCTCCTCCTCACCTGAACCGTCACCTGAACCCAGGGTTCATGACGGGGTCCCCTGCCAGCTCTCCCCCTCAAAGGCTGCGTTTGTTCCCTGACTCTAATAGAATTTAAACCTGCGTGATTGTATCGTGCCTTTTCACGCCAATTTCGACAAAACCGATTGAGGGCAGAGCAATTCAGCTGCTACTGATCTCGAATAGATCGGGTTTCCGAAGGGGGCCAATTTCAGAATGTGCCACGGTCATGCTCCGAGAGGAGGCCGAGGCAGGGCTGAATAGGGCAACAGAGTTGTTTTGACTAGCTGTCGATTAGAGGTTGTTTCACTGTCGGAGGGGTCCGAGAGCTGGGCTCTCGACAGAAGAAGAAAAAAAGATTTGGTTTCATAACAACGGAGGTGAGTGAGATGGACACTGGCTATCACAACACTCAGGTCTGAGACGGGTCGCGTCAAAGCCGTTCCCTCAACGTACATTCATGTTATAAGGGGCAGCTGCAGAGATAAGATCGCCACGTAAGGGGAAGTGGTGTTAGCATTCACAGCAGGGGTGTGGCAAAGGATGGGCAGAGAGTTCTGGGTCAGTCACACAATCCCCCCCGCCAGCACAGAGGGTTGATGTGCTTGTTGATTCACTCAGATCAGAGGTCTTTGACTCACCATGGAGTCAAAGTTCCTGGGTTACCCTGACATTACCGGTAGTCTCCAGTATATACTTTATAATCCTCTCTTGCTCTTTCTCATGACTTTATTTCTCTCTCTCCTTCTCTACCTCTCCGCTTACCTCTCTACCCTCTCTTTCTTTCCCTCCCTCTCTCCCTCCCTCCGCTACCCCTCTTTTCTTTCACCCTCCCTCTCCCCCTCTCTCTCCCTCCCTCCCTCTCCACCTCCCTCTCTTCCATCTCCCTCTCTTTCCCTCCCTCTCCCTTCTCTCTCCTTCCCCCCTCTCTCTCCCTCCCTCCCTCCCTCTCCTCCTCCCTCTCTTCCATCTCCCTCTCTTTCCCTCCCTCTCCCTTCTCTCTCCTTCCCCCCTCTCTCCCCCTCCCTCCCTCCCTATCTCCCTCTCTTCCATCTCTCTCTCCTTCCCTCCCTCCCGCTCCCCTCTCTCTCGGTGCTGTTTTTCCTGACTCATCCATTCCCTTGTGGGGCATCTCCATCCTGGTTCATGTTATCCGCGGGACGGCCCTGTCAGCCTGTCCAGGGGAGCCAGCAGCATCCACGGCAGCTCCGGTGACACCTCACCGTGCCGGACAGTTGTAGCGAGGCAAGAGCGCTTCCAGACTGCCGCTCCTCTCTGAGCTTCACAGCCACGAGACAATATGAAACACTCATCACACGCGGGAGCGGCCTTGGAAGTGGTTTACTTTGAGACAGATAGATGGATCCTGTGCTGGGGTCTCACGGACGAGCCAAGCTTGTCAACAACACTGCGGTTGGAGATAAGCCGATGGGTTTTTGGGCTTTCCAATGTACTGACTAATGCTCCTACACGAACGGTATGAGAACGGGCGCAGAAGAAGAGCACCGATTAGTTTAGCTTGGAATGCCGCCCGGATGTGTTGAAGGAAAAGTGTGGGCTTTTTCTCCTTGGACCATATTTCCAGATAATTTTTAGCCTAATTGAGTAATGATGACAATCATTTTTGCACATCCTCTAAAAGTGCTTGTTTTTGCCAATGACAGGCACAGATAATATTCTTACATAATTGAAAGGATCCCAAGATAGAAATACTTGTTGATGATATCCCAACTAAAATCTCAACTCTCCTTCACCCAAATGTTTTCGATAACACTAAGCTTAGCTTTCTGTAGTTCAACATAAACTCTCCCTTCTCCGGCTATCACTCACTTTTCTATTGTTCTCTTCCTGCAGAAATTCAACTCCCGTGAGACTTCTCCTTGAGTGTGACTAGGTTGGCCACAATAACAAACAGAATGTATCAAGCAAATCATACAGAAATAAGTTGTTTTTCTATTCACTGATCCTTTCCGTAATGTTAGAATATAATTTGAGCCCATCAGTGGCAAAAACAAGCACTTTTAAAGGACTTAGATTGATGGGGCAGCATTGCCACAAAGGATACTCAGTACTCTACCAATTTCATTTTTTTTGGCCTCATTGGTCCCTCAGACCCAAAACGGTCGGAAAATAGGGTCCATGTGAAAAAAATGTAATAATACTTTTTCTTTAAGCAGCAAAAAGTGAACTGCCATTTGAGTAGCCGAAAACTATTTGCAGCCATCAATGTTGTTTTCCATTTCTACAGGGGCTGAAGTTCGGTTATATCTGATCCTATATGTGGTTGTTTGAGCGACTTGAGGCTCATAAGTGACAAACTTTGCCATAAAAAAAGAAATCCATCTGACAAATTATCAGCTTTACAGTCTTCATCAGCCTTCAAGAATTACCAAAGAGATAGGAAAAAATCTAAAGAGATCCCTATCCCAACATATAACTATACAGACAGACAGACCCAAATAATTGCATCCCTAAGATAACCCCATGCCACCAATACCCTTCAACATCTGCCCAAAGCCGCTGACCGACAGCGGCCGACGGCTACCAAACAGTGTGTTCCGTGCCTTCCCCTAAATCCGTTCCCCTCTCAGAGTGGCTTATGTTGGCCGGCTACCTCCACCACGCTGACACCACGGGAGGCGGGCTCGCGTGTGAGAGCGGCTATTTTCCTGCCTGAAGTACGCCGCTGAGGGCAACCATAATAAAACCATAATCTGAGGACCGACAACTGCTATCCGTCCTCAGCCCCGTGGTGCCCCCGCCACTGACAGCCCGGCAGGCAGCCCTGGGAGCACCAACCGGTTGTTTCCTAACCATGGGCTGAGCTGGCCCTTTAGGGAGAGAGAGATGGCAGAGGGAGAGAGACTGATGGAGATCGGGCAAAAGAGAGAGAGAGTGAGGGATAGAGAGAGCGAGAGAGAGAGAGAGAGAGAGAGAGAGAGAGAGAGAGAGCGAGAGCGAGAGAGCACACGGTGGACCTACACTCTACAAGTGTGTGTTTTACAATCAGACACACACACACAGACACATGAGAGATGGAGAGATGGAGAGAGAGAGAGAGAGAGACAGAGAGCAGAGAGACAGAGAGATAGGGAGAGAGAGAGAGAGAGAGAGAGAGAGAAAGAGAGCAAGAGAGCAAGAGCGCATGAGATAGATGGAGAGATGACAGAGAGAGAGCAAGAGAAAGATAGATTGGTGGAGGGTGAGAGAAGGAAATAACATTAAATAGTATGCTGAATCGTCATTGACGGTTAGGCTGCCATATAGGTATGCTTGACATGCCTAAGAAAGACAGCTTGAAGTGGAATTACCAGAGGAGTGGTCCACAGGCCAACACAACGGAACAATGTGGACAGCATGGCCATGAAGCAAGAAAAAACATGGAGGAAGGAGAATGTTGAGGAAGTTTGTAAGGTCAGTGAATATAGGGGGGGGGGGAAGCTGAGTCGTGTATTTTTTACTTGTGTGTGTTTACTAAATCTGCAATCAAAAGGCTCCGGTGATGCCAGATACCTTTTTTTCCATACCACGGCCGTGTGTGTGTGTGTGTGTGTGTGTGTGTGTGTGTGTGTGTGTGGGGGAACGTATGTCTATGTGGTATCTGGGCACGTGAAAGGCTGGGCATGTGATTGTCTGATTATGTGCTTCCATGTGTGTGCACGATTCTCTCTCTCTATCTCCTGTGTGTGTATGTGTGTGTGTGTGTGTGTGTGTGTGTGTGTGCGCGTGCGCGCATCTCGGCGGAAGTCCAAAGCCCTGTTTCCCATGCGTGTAATCATCCCAGGATGAGGTGGAGGATGAAGCAGAGCGGGACTTCCCCTGCACCAGAGGGTATTTTCCTCTCACACTGTGGTACGAGCACATGGTTGACCCACGCTCTCCTCAGAGTGTGTGTTTTACAATCAGACACACACACACACACACACACACACACACACACACACACACACACACACACACACACACACACACACACACACACACACACACACACACACACACACACACGAGCGAGCGAGAGACAGAGAAGCAGAAAGAAAGAGGCAGAGAGAGACAGCAACTCAGAGAGAGAGATACAGGGAGACAGAAATAAAACACACACATTTTGAGACAGATTGAAGAAGTGACAGGCAGACAAAATTATAGATATAAATATTTAAACCTAACTTGTAGCGGGCCCAAAAAAAAAAAAAGCGGCCATCTTCAATTTCTCTGCTGTTGGGTATGACTATTGCATGACTGCTGCTTTGGACATTGTCTGACATTTTTTGATGGTGGTGTTTGGCCAGCAGGCAGGCCCTGAGGGGCCCGCCATTGGAGCCAGGATCAAACTCCCCTGGTACGGTAAACAAAGAACCAGGGGGGGGGGCTGCTTTTAAACAGACCCAGAGATAGCAAGATGGAGGTCTCATCATCAAGGTTGTGTCATCATTAACGCTGCGTGTCGTCATGTCCAGGGATAAGAACGTGTTGATTAGGCCAATAGAGCACCACAAAATAGCAAGCAGGAGAGGCAGCAGAGAGAACAATAGAGATGATACACACTGCAGTGCACCAATCTGAGGCCCAGACATCAGCGGGTTAGAATTAAAAACACAATACGCCATTACCATTCCTCTCTCACACACACAGACACACGCATGCATACACAGACACATGCATACAAACACACACACACACACACATACACACACACACACACACACACACAGAGAGCTTTCCCGTTCAGCTGTTCTGTCATGAAGCAGCAGAACGGAGCTGGCTCGGACTGTGAAGCTGCTGCCACTTCAAACGGGGGAGAAGTCAGCGTGTCCGCAATGTGTGGACCATGTGTGAGGACCTGCGTGATCCCGGGCCGCGCGCCTTACTGTGTGTGTCTGCACGTCGCTGCGCGTGTGTCTGCCCTCGTGTGTACCGGTGCACGGAGCCCTGCGTCCTGTGTGTATGGACATATGTTTGGGTCTGTGTGTGTGTGTTTGGGTGTGTTGACGTCAAAGGAGGGAGATGGCTTGCAGGAGCAGCAGTGTGTATCTATTCATAGCTTCCTGGCGCGCGGAGCGCTGTCTGATCCGAAAACCTGCCTTTCGCTTCGTCCTCAACATCATCATCAGCATCAATCATAGGGAGAGTGAAAAAAAAAACGAAACCAAAAACACACAACAATGGAATTGAAAGTCAAAGCATAGCAGTGCGGCACTAATGCTGAGATAAGCATCACAATGACATAGTGATTTGTTGAGTTACCAAACTATGGAGCAGATATAACTACGCTGCCGCCTATCTACTGCTGGGTAATTGAAAACCGTGGAAACGGGCATGCAGGAGGTAAACACAGACCAGATTCATGATAGGATCTTTGTTGTTAGGATGCCATGGTGTGTGTGTGCGTTTGTCTGTTCATACGTGTTTTGGTGTGTGCGTGCCTTACAGTGATACGTGACGGCTTCAGCACATGGAACTACGAGCAGAAGACGATTAACTCATTTTTATGTACACATGGCTTTCACCTGTTCATGTAAACAAACAAACAAATTCACAAAGAATCAAATATGAACATACATACGCACACACGCTCACACACACACAGATTGTCCACGCGCCTGCCTTGCCGCGACACTACCATGGAACCAAAAAGCCCCAACAAAACAAATTCATTAACGTGGACAATGAGAGCCAGCTGGGAGAGATGACGGGAACTGTTTGAAATCGGTGCCCAGGATAATGTGGAGAATCTGTTGGAGGCGAAAGGCGCGCTCTCAAAATGTTGAGGGAAAAAACAGAGGGAATGGGGAACGGGAGAACATGAGAGAGAAAGAGAGTTAACATGAGGGAGAGAGAGGCAGAGTGGTAGAGAGAGAACATGAGGGTGAACAAGAGAGGGAGAGAGAAAATGAGCAATCGGGAGGGAGAGAGAGAGAGAGAGAGAGAGAGAGAGAGAGAGAGAGAGAGAGAGAGAGAGAGAGAGAGAGAGAGAACCAGAGAAAGGGAGAGGCAAGGAGTGATCAAGAGAAAGAGAGAGAGCGAGAGAGGGAGAGTGAGATAGAAAGAACTTGAGAGAATGAGCGCGAGAGAGGGTGATAGAGAACATGAGAGAGGGCGAGAGTGAGCAAGCAAGACAGAGAGAACGAGCAAGATCTGAGCTAGAGAAAGAGAGAGCGAGAGAGAGAAAGAGAAAGAGAGAGAGGCAGTGTTTAATTAATGCACAACAACGCAGACCGTTAGGAGCAGTAATGCTTGCATTGATGAGTAACAACTCTTTTTTTTTCTTCCAGCTCTCCTTTTCTTCTCCTTCTCACACAGATGGCTGAGCTCAGAGACCTGCTTTCAATCGAACCCTTTGAACAGGTTGTATAAAGGACGTACAAACAAATCTGTCAAATACTATAAATATCACTGCTGAAGCCTCGGGGGGGAGGGGGGCATAGTGAACGGTAGGGGGAAGGGGGGAGGAGGAGGAGGAGGAGGAGGAGGAGGAGGATCCGATTCAAATCAAAAAGCTGTTACCTTTTCCAAGTCCGGTATCCAAATCCTGACCATGTGGAAATCTGGCTCGGAAATACCGTGGAACTGTTGGAGGGTTGTGTGTAATCTGCAAGAGGACTGATTGTGTGTGTGTATGTGTTTGTGTTTGTTTGTATCCGCGTATGTGTGTGTATGTGTGTGTGCATGTGTTTATGTGTGTTTACGTGTGTAAATGTGCAACATTTATGTGTGTGCGTATGCGTGCATTTGTGTATCAGCGTGTGCATGCGTGAGTGCGTGCGTGCGTGTGCATGTGTGTGTCTCAGATGCTCAGAGATGGGGGAGTTTAGAATTCAGGCTGGTTGGCTACAGAGGATAGTTGGACGATCTGTTGTTCAATGTAACTCACTTGTACTGTTTTCTGAAAAAGGTGCAGTCTCAGAGGTGCAACACGTCACTCAAAACCCACATCATCACTCATCTGTCACATCATCACTCATCTGTCACATCATCGCTCATCTTACTACTACTTTGACAACAGCACACACATTATGGAGGTAGAATAAGGGGAAATGGAAGAGGATTATGCTTGCAGGTAGCGCTGCGGGAACTAGACGTGCAGTACCTAACTTTGTCACTAGAGGGCTCTAGTGCACGTAGAATGGTCTCCTGCGAAGCAGCAACGGTATGCAGGCACAGCGGGACGGGATAGACTTTGTTGAGTGAATATTCCCATGAGGGATTGTTACACTGACTTTGACCAAATAAGTTTCCACACTAAACTTAACCAAACTCATTTTCTTTTGTTTTTACTGCACCTTTATTTAACCAGGTGAGACTCATTGAGATTAAAATCTATTTTTCAAGAGCCATCCTGGCCAGGAAAGCATCATAAAACAGGGCTAATAACATAATCTCAGGGTAACATCAGGGTGATACAGAGACAACAAGCAATAGCACAATAGCCACTCAGCATAAAACTAAAATTCTGTTAGAAATTAATTTGAACAATTCATCTTTTGAAACATACACACTGCCTAGAGCTGTTCGGTTTTCAACCATCTCCAACCTGATGGGCCTAAACTTGAATCTTTCAGTTAATCTGAACCATACTCCATCAAACAACTGAACATTTCAACCACTTTATGGGGATCACCACCCAAAACAAGACCTCATGGGATCACCCAGCAGTGTGGAGCAGACCAGAGCCGTGGTCTGTTTGACCTCCCTGGCCACAGAGATGGAGAGAAGGATCCGCCAAGTAGCTGACTCCACAGAGATGGATCGAGGTTTGAATAGCTCGGAGGGAGGGCGCAATACGTGTCAAGCGTTCTGAATGTGCTAGAATGGGACTTATACGACTTTAAGATTGAGCAGCCAAAACTTATTTTTTACAATGGCAGAAGGGGCCTGGTCTTTCACGCCAGCTCCTCAATTGCATAACATTGATATTGTCCTGCGGGTATAGCTTTAAAATTAATAACCTTGTTTTTGCCAATCTGCTGCTCCTGGTTTAAGCTCCCCGACCGGTCGACCTCAGGGAGAGGTTGTGGCTGATATTTCCCATCATGCCTTGAACCCAGGTGAACCCTTGGTAGGCCATCATCCTGCCCTCAACACAATCAGGGCAGGAGTCATTATGAGCCAGGGAGAGGGCGGAGAGATCACCCTCAAATCAGAACCAGATGTACCGCAGGCACCTCCTGATGCCCCCCCTCCCCCCCACGACACACACTTTAGAACAAACGCCCCTCCTTGACACTATGTCCACGACCTCAGCTACATACTTAAACGACACAAACTCAAGTTTGGAAACGTTAATTAATACAATAGAATGTTGGGTTAATATTGACAACGAATCCTTCATGAATTTGAGGTGCCAGTGCAAATGGAAGGGTTTTAAAGCTCAATGTGTGTGTGTGTGTGTGTGTGTGTGTGTGTGTGTGTGTGTGTGTGTGTGTGTGTGTGTGTGTGTGTGTGTGTGTGTGTGTGTGTGTGTGTGTGTGTTTGTGTGTGTGTGGTGGTTGTGTGTGTGTGTGTGTGTGTGTGTGTGTGCGATGCGCGTGCCTGTGTACGTGTGTGTAAATGCTTTTGATGCAAGCGCAGTGCCCTTGATGTGGATTTATTCCTCCGCCTCATGTCCACTGTGCTCCTTCAGTAACAACAACGTGACTCTCCACTCCTGAGCCCCGGGGCCAGACCTCCGCCCAGCAGCCTCTCTCTGTCAGCTGACACATCGGGGCTGCCGCACGCACCGCCCCAACAGCGGATGGCAGTAAAAGTCACTGTCATCAGACACACACACCCACACAGACACACATAACCCCTCCCACCATCCTTTTCGCTCCCTTCTGCGTCGCTTTTCATTCTCTCCTGCCATCACCATCACCCCCCCCCCCCCCCCCTACACACACACACACACGAACACTTCACCAACACCACCAGCGCCCCCGCTGCCGCCACCGTCCCCCCGCAGCTGGTAAATATTTTTATATTGCGTTGCATTAGAAAGCTTTATCCTGGAGGGTCAGACGGGGCAAATGGCGCCGGAGAGCTCCCTCCGCTGTAAACAACCTGGGAACAAGGACTCAGAGCTCTCTGCTCCGTAAACAACTGGGAGACGAGGACTCAGAGAGCTCCCTGCTCCGTAACAACAGGGACCAGGACTCAGAGAGCGCCCTGCTCCTTAACAACAGGGACCAGGACTCAGAGTCCCTGCTCCTTAACAACAGGGACCAGGACTCTGAGTCCCTGCTCCTTAACAACAGGGACCAGGACTCAGAGAGCGCCCTGGTCCTTAACAACAGGGACCAGGACTCTGAGTCCCTGCTCCTTAACAACAGGGACCTGGACTCTGAGTCCCTGCTCCTTAACAACAGGGACCAGGACTCTGAGTCCCTGCTCCTTAACAACAGGGACCAGGACTCTGAGTCCCTGCTCCTTAACAACAGGGACCAGGACTCTGAGTCCCTGCTCCTTAACAACAGGGACCAGGACTCTGAGTCCCTGCTCCTTAACAACAGGGACCAGGACTCAGAATCACTGCTCCGCATACAACTGAGAGACTAGGACAATGACAGCTGAGGGGCAGAGCACAGTAAACTCACACCGCAAGGAGGGCCGCAAGGAGGGAAGGAGGCGTTTGGAGCGTGGGTCTTGTTTTGGGGTGTTCAAGACACAAATTGAATTTGACAGTGATGTTCGCTTCGCGTGCGCAACTTCATAAAACCTATTTATGTAAACACACAACCAGAAACACGCATCGCACACCCATGCATTGCACAAACACTGTTTTTGTTTGTGTGTGTGCCTGTGCGTGTGTGTACCTCTGCACTCTTCTCTGGGACGTCCAGTCCCACCATGTGGTCCAGCAGGAGTTGCTGAAGGAGCTGCACCTGAGCCACACTAAGGTAGAAGTCCAGGCTGCCGCTCACGTTCACCTCCAGGGAATGACCACACACCACCGCCTCCTTGGGGAGGGAGGGAGAGGGGGGAGAGACACAGAGAGAGAGTGAGGAGAAAGGAGCATGAACACAAACTTGCAAAAGGAAGAATCATTTTTCTCCATTATTTAATTATTTCTTTTTCTTCTCCCCTTCCTTGTCATCTTATTTAATTTTCTACGGCCAGAAAGAAAAGTGGCTGCAGAACCACACACGTCTGGCTGTGTGTGCTCATATACACCATGTAAGGAACCAGGAAATGACCATATATACTGTATGTATGGCAGTGGCATTATGCTTACCGCATATCCGCTGGCAATATAGAACTGATAATAGTACTTTTATTATTATATTATAAGAAGGGACTCATTGAACCACTGTTTTTTGCTTGTGATAAACCCTGAATGTGATACCCATGATTAAGGAAAAAAAGATTACTTATTTATTATTATTATTATTATTATTATTGTATTATAGTTAAGGTAAAAAATGGTATACTTATATGTAATTGTATACATGTTTATATAGATAGATGGCTACTGATATTAAATAAGTAGCCCTCAGAGTTTTCTAAGAATGTCTCACATTCCATGAGCATGACCTTACATGCTTAACCAAACAGGCAAGCATCCCCAAACAGGGACCCACTGCAGCAGAGCAGTAAGAGTGCATCCATGTGCTGGGATTCTTTTCACGTCTGTTGGGTAGTGTGAATGTGGTGATCGTATTCCAGATCCCACTGTGGTCCGAATTCTAACATAAAGCCTCCTCCTCCCTGTATTGCTGTTACTGGCTCGGAATACACACATCTCACAAATTATAAAGCACTGTGTGTGTGCGTTTGCGTGTCGTGGTTTTGTGTGTGTGCGTGTGTGTGTGTGTGTGTGTGTGTGTGTGGTGGTTGTGTGTGTGTGTGTGCGCGCGTCTGTGTGTGCGCGCGCGTCATTGTATGCGAGGTTGTGCGGACGTCAGTGGGCGGACTATGGATTAGCTGTTAGCCATTGTCATGGGGCGCGTTAGCCTGGATGGATGAGGCATCAAAGAGGCAGGAAGTCTGTGCGAGCTGTGCCAGAAAACATCAGCTGTACAAGCAGAGGGCTTTCAACTCAGTGGGTCAGAAGCCTCCATTACATAGTGGACAGATCCCTGCTCCGGCCTAATGAGGGAAGTCACTGGATGCTGAGACACAAATAACACAGAACGGCCATGTCGGATTCGTCCGACCCCTCATAAAAAATCATGTGTATTTTTAGGATGAAAGAAAATACTCATAAAAGAAGGGACTGGGGAAGGAAACGGTTCAAATCAGGGTCAATGTTGGGAATCAAAATAAACCCACGACATGCCGGTGCAATAAACGGGAAAAGATATTAATGATTATATGATTATCTGAAAAACACAGATTTCTTGCCTTTTTCAATTTTAGCTCAGACGTTTTGTTTTATACGTTTGTATTAACAAGATTAATCTATGAACACGACATTTGATTCTAGAGCAACACATTAATATGCCAGTGAACTGGGCAGACTGACAGGAAGTCATTCCCACAGGGAGGCAGGGGGGAAGACAGAGAGACAAGACATACTGACCTCGGCAGGACCGCTGTCCAGGGAGACAGGCCTGCTGAAGATGATGGCCGGAGCCGCCGTCACTCGCACCGAGAAGTCTGTCAGGATGGGGGTGAGGATGGCTCGCCGCTCCTGGTGTCTCTTGATGCTGGGGGGGGGGGGGGGGACGACGACACACACACACACACACACTGTGACTACTCTTCACAATAAGGGCGCTAGGAGAATCCTTGCGATCCCTTACAGTCTCTATGGCCATCATCGAAAATTATTGATGTATTATCATTTCACAACTCCTCAATTTCCATGACCCGTGGTGTTTCCAAAGCTCGTCTCACAAGCAGTAAGAAAACAAACAAACATGCGGGACTGCTTTTTCAGTTAAATACCACCAACTAATCACTTGCTACGGATTCGAGCTAAAACATTTTCCGCCAGAACCGTCCCATCTGCGTCCGCATGCAGGACAAGTCAGCACAACCCTGGTGGATTCCCACAAAACCTTCACAACACAACTATTGTTATGGTAAATCTGACAAGCAGACACACAATTTCAAGCCAGCCCTGGGCCCGCTCAAATTCAAACCAGTAGTGTAACAAGTCCAAATAACAAACTTCAACATGGATTTTCACTCAGAGTACCGCATAGAGTGAAATGTTTCCATTCCTGGACCTTGGTACATTTCTGCTCCAACACATTTGGGTCTGGAAGCTCGCAGTGTGTCTGCACTGAGAGGGAGTGAGATGGTATTTGACAAGCCTCGATTAGGAACACCCCTTAATTGCATACACAAGCCGAAAGCGGCGACCTTCTCACATCAACTCTCTCCATTTCACTAATGTTCATTCCCACAATCAAGTCATATTTGTGGGAACATTTGTTAGCGGCAAAGCAAATATACACGTGGGCTTTATAAGGTGGTGTTAATTGCCACATCTGCTGCTATTAAAACAATCAAGCGACAGGGCTTCCAATATTTACAGTTGGCCGGGATTAGAAAAGACTCGGTTTCTAGGTGGCCTGTAGTACTGTATTTAACACAGAACCAATATCATATTCGCTTCTGCTACGCAAACGTGCATTACCGCTGCCCTCGAGGGATTATTCCCCGACACATTTCACTTGTGAGAAAGCGTTTTGAGGGAAACGCTGCAATAAAATGAACTGGTACGGGCAAATTGGTGTTGGCTAATCTCCTCCCAGACGCAGTGAAACACTGAGTGTCCCGTTGCAGGGGACAGGTGCTATCATTCACCAGCCAGGCAGGGAGGCCCAGGGCTCCGCTTACCCCGATACGGGGGGCCTACGCCTGGTCGGGTGGCCAGCAAAGAGCCCCTCTGTGAAATCGAGGTGGGAGAATTAGGCCGGTTTAGTTTTTCAATTGTGTTTTCAATTGTGTGTGTGTGTGTGTGTGTGTGGGTGTCTACATATATGCGTGTGTATGTTTGTGTGCATTTGTGCTTGCGTAAGTGATTCATGCATCCGTCTCGGAGTGAATGACACCAAGAGTAACTCCCTATTCTTTAACCACTCCAGGGCGAGCACATTCTCTGAATAGGTGTATGGTAGACAACAAAGGAGCGAGAGAAGCAGTTTGAAACAGCTAATCATTCATAGTCCGCAGCACAGTGGCCAGCATGGACCGGGAACTAGAGGGAGAGAGAGGGAGTGGGAGAGAGAGAGAGAGAGATAGCGGGAGAGAGCAAGAGAGAGGATATGGAGAGAGCACGAGCAGGACGAGAGGGAGGACGAGAAGAAGAGAGAGCGATCTAAAGTGCATGGGGTGATGTAGGAAGAGGGGGGGGAGACCTCCCCTGGTGTGCAACAGGAGGGAAAAGGATGGGGTGGGATCGTAGCTCCCTGACACGACTCCTTTCTAGCCTGGAAGCAGCCGCTCTGATGAGGACAGATCCTGTCAGCGGACCTGGGAGCAGGAATTTCCTCACCAAAACCTCAGGAAGCCCGCCCAGAGCTGCTGCGGGATCCGCAGCTACTGCAAGTCAACCCTCACCCTTCCCCATTCCAACACCGCCCGCCCTCCCTTCAACCCTCGCGCCCAGTCCATTCACTTGCGAGCATGATCACTCACAAGCATGAACAGTGAACTTCACAAAATGAGGCAGTCACCTCACAACTGCTTGCCGACAGAGAAGCGTGGATTTGACCGTCCCACAACCTCCTCATGTGTTGGACTGTGTTAGACCAGGCGGCAGTGGTTCAGGAGGTAGAGCAGGGTTGACTGGCAACCGTAAGGTCGCTAGTTTGATCCTTGGCTTCTTCTAGCCCGTCGAGGTGTCCCTGAGCAAGGCTGTTGCCTTGTATTGTTGATACCCAAGTCGCTGTTTAAAGGTGTGTATGAATGGGTGAATGGTACACAATAATTGTAAAGCGCTTTGAGTGGCCACTGGTTAGGAAAGCGCTATTTAAATGGAGTCCATTTACCAATTCCCTGAATAGACAAAGGATGATGAGATGATCTGTTTGACGGCTGCTTCAGGTCAGTCTCCTGAGTTTGAAGGAAGGTAGGGCAGCAGCAACAGGGATATCCCTGCCATTCAGAAGCATACACACACTCTGTCTAGTGCTGACAAACACATCGAGTCCATTTGGTGGTGAATAAAGGGAAGAACCGGCCATTCTGAGTGCAGCTGAACCGGTTCTCTGGCCCTGGGAATTGTTTTGGCAAGTCACATAATGGGCAGAAAACATAATAAAAACACCAAAACCTAAAAAAAAACCTGCAGCAGTAAAGGCTTTTGGTCTAGAACTGCAGGTCAATCCAGTAGGAATCCATCATAGAGCCAACAGACAAATACAAATCCAGACACAACCATATCTGGAGATAGTCAAGCATGCTCAAAATACCGTTTTACATCTTAAAGAATGGCTTCCGTGTGAGCCAATAGTCTCACTTCATTGACCTTTCAGTAACAGGCCCTGGAAGCCTGGAAATACAGTGTGAGAGAGAGAGAGAGAGAGAGAGAGAGAGAGAGAGAGAGAGAGAGAGAGAGAGAGAGAGAGAGAGAGAGAGAGAGAGAGAGAGAGAGAGAGAGAGAGAGAGAGAGAAATTGTTAGAAAAAAAGATTGAGGAAGACAGGCGAACAGAAAAACAACAAAAGAAAGAAAATTTAGACAGAGATAGCCAGAGACAGGGAGGAAAAAGGGAGCCTTGTCTGTCTGACTGACATAAACCAGGGAGAAGGGGAACATAATGTGGGAACCCCAGGCCCAGGTTGGTTCAGCAGACACCCTGAAGCCTACTGGAGCACACTGCAAGAAACCAGAGCAGGTCCTAGTCTGCTACCAAGAAGCTGTGTGGTACTGCAGAACCGAGAGGGGTAAACAAGGGGAACAGAGGAGGGTTTTATCCAATAGCAAATACAAAAACAGAGAGGCCTCATAGACCATAAGCCCAAAGCCTTCAAGGTAAGGACCAATGAGAACGGGTGGACTGGGGAGCCCTAGTGAGCGATGAGGGGATCGTATGGGAGCAGGATCTCCAGTTTAATGAGGCCTGAATGCTTGTAATAATAACGGGTCTTAAAGCAGGACTGAAGGACCTCCAGAGACTCCTCCAGAAGCAGGAGCGGGGCTCCACAGACTGATCCCACTGTGAGGAGAGGGCCTCTCTGTGAGGCAGCCATGATCTCACCACAAGGCCAGGCCGGATTCCATTTGTTTTGTGCACGGATGTGTGTGAATGTGACATCTACTTTTTACAGCCCGAGTGTTTGGTCTTGATCGCTCAGAGCGCTGGTCTTCCACGGGCTTCTTTCTAACCTCTATGAGTACGGGGAGCCGATGTGGACCACTAGCCTGTGATTGTGTGAGTGTTGGGCCTGATCCTCTCCAAACATGAGAAGAAGCTAGGCAGCAGGGCCAAACGGGCCGTTACACTCATGCTTGTTTTAGCTCCCGGCGCCGTAAAAAAAATGACAGGGTTGGTAATTACGACCGTGTATGTCGAGGAGGCTTCATGAGAACGAAGGAGAAGAACTCGCCACTACCGCTTCTCCTACAGCAAGACGAGCAGAGCTTCAGATAGGAAATGCGTTCAATGATACAGGTACACTACCGTTCAAAAGTTTAGGGTCACTTAGAAATGTCCTTATTTTAGTTTTTTTCATACATTTATCAGAAATACAGTTAATACATTGCTAGTTAATATTAGTTAATATTCTTGCTGGAAATGGCTTTTTCATGGAATATCTAGATAGGTGTACAGAGATCCATTTCCAGCAACCATCACTCCTGTGTTCTAATGTTACATTGTTTAGCTAATCGTGCTGAAAGGCTCATTGATGATTAGAATGCCTTTGTGCAATTATGCTAGCACAGTTGAATAAACGTGTGAGTTTTCGTGAAGAACAGGACATTTTCTGGGTGACCCCAACTTTTGAACGGTAGTGTACCATCTATGCAGACCCTTCTGTGTTACAACTAGAAAAAAATAAACTAAGCGTTATACTCTGCCCTTATTGGTTGTCATGGTGCCTGGTCCTCACCTGCTGGCCATGTTCCACTCCAGCGCGGGGTTCTGGGAGTTCCTCTCCGTCTCGGCGGCCGCCCCGCCCTTGGTGCCTTCCTTCTCCGGCTTGAGCTGCTCCCACTGGGCCGTGCCGATGTTGATGGACTGGAGGTCCAGCTGGTACTGGCGGTCCTCCACCTCGGATCCAGGGTCTCGCAGGATGCCCAGGTTCAACGCCAGCCTGCCGGGTGAGAGGGAGGGGGGGCAGAAGGGAAGGTTAGGGTTAGGCGGTGTTGGGACATGTTGTTAAACGGTTACTCTCGTCACTAGAACGCACTCACCAGGGCTCACGAGTACAAAGACAAAGGGGTGATCGCACGCGAAACGATGATCAAGCAAAACAAAGCCAGAACAATCATTTCAATTATCTTAGACGGGAATGTCATATCCAAGGCCAAATCCAGTGGACGTTGATTCATTTGAAGTCGCGTCATTTGGTGACATAAGGGAAGGCGCGTTGCTGTAAATAAACTTCTCCCAATGGAAAGAAAACTGTTTCCATTCGCTTGGTGGCAATGGCTGGTGTGTGTCCGTGTATGTCCATGTGCGTGCAAGAGACCGTGCTTGGCAGAACAACTGGGGGGGTGGCCGGGGGGGAAACCGATTCCAAAGCCACATCGTACATGCAGTTAACAATGTCTTTAAAACAAGTCCAATAATAATAACGACGACCCCGGCTGTGTAAAACCCGATACGTGTTCTTGATTTGAGCAGCGGCGCTGGGTCAAGACGATCCTTATTAGAGCCTGTTACCGAGCCCTGTACTGCGGTCCCAACAGTAGACCAGGAAGTCAGTTAGAGGGAACCAGGGGAGCCGCGCTGGCAGCCGGCCTCCGTCATTTCAGCTTCCTTTCCGGTCTCAGGCCGGTCTGATGCCTGATCATGGTAGCTGCGCGCATGTTATCCAGAACGGGCTGTAGGGCTCAATTTAACCCCCAGGGATACACTCACGTATCCAGAGCGCTCACAAATAACCCACGGGGCCTAGTGGAGCGAGATCCTTGAAACGGGGCCTAATTGAGAGCATGCCAGCTTATCATTAGGAGCCGGCATTGTTTGAACCTCTGGCCGGACGGCGTGGAGGTCCGGAGGCCCGGGGGAAACGCGGGGGCCCCCTTGCAGGGGCGTGCAGGTCCGTAACGCGGTGGAAGAGATTGGAGAGATACGTCCGCAGCCCCCGCAGGCGCGTTCCTCTGCAGTCGCGGCGCTACGGCGAAGCGAGCAAAATGTTGGCCCAGTCCGTGCCAAGAAACAATGATGTCATCTATTTTGCCTCGAGAGACAAGAACCTGACGAAATCCGAGCGCAAAAAAAAAGAAGGGAGTAATCAAAATCCGACATCTGCATATGACATCAGGGGCCTTCGCTTCATTATGATATGTTTATTTGTGCTAGTGAATTCAAATGAGAGCTTAAACGGCATAAATAAAGGCTTAAAATGGCTACAGATGTACTGACAGCATGAGTGGTTTTATTTGTTTCGGCAACGTCAATGGCAATTTTCACAGAGCGATCTCGCGCGCTTCAGCTACACTGGTAAGGCCGAGACCAGAGCCTGATGTTATGACAATGAGCGCAAACTACCAAAACAACGGCAATGGGAGATCTGAGGTGCATAACTGAGCTGAGCCGGCTTTGTTGACATACAAACAAGTGAAACAGATCCTTAATCAAAATTTGGAACCGCATTTATCAACAGAACACGATCCCACGTCAAGCGGCCGACCCTGTAACGTTTGGGTGGGATGTGTCAGTCATTAGGGCCTCTTGTAACACTACCTCCATCACTGTTTCTTTTTCGCATTAAACAAACCGCAGTTACCTCATGCACTTTTCTCGAATTATCTCTTAACCTCAGCTTATTTAGGGGGACGCGCTCAGTCATAATCAACATGGTGGGGGAGGGGGGGGGGGGGGTGCACAGGCTAAAGTCGCCGAGTGGCTGCATGTTGGGAGGGGGGGAGCTCCAGTGACATAAATAACTACGATAAACATTTGTCTTGGTCATGCAGCCAGTGGAAACTGCTGTGATTTAATATCAAAAGACATACTTCAGCCAATCGCAGGAAACAGGGGGAGCTTCATTTCTCACAAATGAGGAATTTTGGACGTTCCCCTTGGGGTGGATAATAATTGGAACCAGATTCTGTTGTACATGTCGGGCAGGCGAGGAAGGGGGGGGGGAAGGAAAAATGCTGTTGGTTTGGAGATTCTGGATTGGTCGTGTGAGGACCACACCGCTCAGGCCGGGGGGAACCGGGAGAGTGGCCTGGGACCGGCTGCTCCACCGAACCGGATAACAGTACATAGAAGCGGTCAGGTTGAGAACCCCCCTCTGCTATGTCTCAGGTGCCATTCTCAGGCGCCTGCTGTGGCCTTCTGGGAAATATGTTGGAGGAACAAGTCGTGAATGACATATGCTCTCACAGATGGGGGGCGAGAGAGAGAGAGAGAATTTGTTCTCTCGAACATGAGTTGTTAGATTCGTCCTTGTTCCTCAGCCAAGTCTTTTTTTTAATTGCAGGGAAAGACCACAAAAACAGTATTTTTACGAGCAAATTCTGCAATTTATGTGTTAAAAAAATGTATCAAACGCTCCAGCCGTAAGAAAATCCTGTTTCATGGTGATCATGGCTATTATTTCAAAACACATTCGGAATTCTCCTCCTGACAAAGTTGAAACTCAGTCCGAGTTGTGAAAAACCACCGGGACAATCTATGCATACTCTCCATCGACTCTCAAAGCGTTAATCTAATTTTAAACTTGGAGTTGGAGGACGGGGAACAAAATAATATTGAAATTGCCAAGGGGGTGGTTGTCTGCAGAATGTAGGAGCTGGAAGCAGAGCTGTTAGGGGATGCTATATCATGGGAGAGAACTACATTTCTAATTCGGTCAAACAAGATAAAGACCTATACACAATGGGACGTGTAATGCCCGGGCCCGCTGTGTAATGGGATTACACATTCTGGTCTCAGCCCAGTACGTCTTCGGTGTTTGCATGCATGGGACATGTTCATATACATCTTGAATTATTATGACTATTAAGTATTGAATGTATTGGAAATATCAACAGTTAAAAAAATTCAATGAACAGTCTTCCTGGACACATTGTCGATATAAATATACACACAGACACACACGCACATACAGACACACACACACATGCAGAATGGATATTAAAGGCCTGTTGCACAGAAGGAAAGAATAAATAACTAAGCGTGCTTGCAGAAAGTTAAAAAGGGGGATTTTTCGAAGGCTTTAATTTCCACACAGAGCTTTTCAAGGTTAACTGTGGTTCAAGGTCATAAAACGAACCGCAGCGGGATCCGGAGCGGCGCTAAGGGGCTGAGAGAGCTGCTGGGTTCAGCCCCCTCCCGAGGTGCTTCTGTGGGGCAGGGTGCATTATCGTGGCCCCTGGCACTAGGGCCTCTCTCTCTCTCTCTCTCTCTCTCTCTCTCTCTCTCTCTCTCTCTCTCTCTCTCTCTCTCTCTCTCTCTCTCTCTCTCTCTCTCTCTCTCTCTCTCTCTCTCTCTCTCTCTCTCTCTCTCTCTCTCTCTCTCTCTCTCTCGTCCTTAACTCTCCCTCACACTTGTCCCCCACTCAGCCTCCCGCTGCCCCCCCTCTGGGCCACAGGGGCAGGAAGCACCGGGGCAATACCAAGCCTACGGCTTCTGGATCTCGTCACTCTGAAATCCGCAACCTGAACCCGCAACCTCGGACCCCTGTTTTTCACTCCGTTTCCCCTAACAATCACATGCAATACACGTCTGCTTACATGCTCCACAGCGACCCACGTGTTGGTGGACATGTGTGTGTGTGTGTGTGTGTGTGTGTGTGTGTTTAGTTGTGTTTGTGTGTATGTGTTTGCATAGGCGTGTGTGTATACGTGAGCCAGGGCTCTCTGTTTCTGCTCTTCTGTTGGAGCATACATACAAGTAGAGTAGAAGTTTCAGTGCGATCTCAGGCCTAATTCGAGGGAGTCAAGCTAAATTAGCTCTGTACACAGACGTGCTGTGTACTGCGGGATTCTGCGCTCTCTGCTCGAAACGGGGCCCAACTACTGTATATTTAAATGGCAAGAACACAAACCCGATGAAATGCTAACGGTGCACGACTATTTTATTCTGCGGTGTCATTTTTGGCACCGGAGCTTTTATGTATCCACTAAAGCTGAAATAGTAAAAAAATAAATAAAGAGCAAAGTGGACACCAGCTCTCCTACTGGGGTCCCGTACCCACACTGTGAACCATGCAAAATGTAATATTCTACTGAGGTTGGAGGAGCATTTTTCTCCTCGAATTAGCACCCCGCAGCTCCATTTGTGTTTTGGAGACCAACGGCCCTGATGGATTTAATCAGTCCCAGGAGGCCTGTATGCATGCGTTCGTATGTGCGGGTGTGCGTGCGTGTGCGGGGGGGATTCGTACACATTATGATTCATGAAAAGGGCAATTACTTAGTAAGTTAAGCGGCCCTACTGACGGTGGTCCAGCCCCGATTGCCAAAAAAACTCTGCAACTTCTGAGGGGTGGATTTATGACCCCAGTCAAGTCCAATTGCTCCTAATTTGCATCTTCCAATTATAGCAATTAGGGCTTGGAATTAGAATGCTGAGCAGCCCTCCAAGCGTGAGGAGGGAAATGATGTCGTGGAACATGGCAGATCAGCAAAAAGAGGAAAAAAAAGAAGGTTAAGTCACTCAAGAGATTTTTTTTCTCGTCAGGCAGCTGCTACTAAAATGAGTTCTGATGATGGAAGCATTTCAACACAAGCCGCAAGTGAATCAGGCAAAAATTGCAAAAAAGCCACAACAAATTTCTATATTTATGACACAAAGGGGAACGGGGAGTACGGTTGTAAAAGTAAAGTACCGTTGCATTTCTGTGCAGTCCCCGCTATGTTTATGGAGAGCGTGCAGCGGGCCCGGGCAGTTACCCATGGCCACGGGGGTAAGGTGTACATTACAAAGAAGCAAAGCAAAACAATGAATACATCTCCAACCACTGCCATCCCTCCCTGCTGTTCCAAACGGATGCTTGCTCGCTAAAGGTATTCAAACACGAGCATCGGGGCTCGACGACTGGATGTTTCCCCCTCGGACAGGCCTGAATGGGACGGGGGAACCACGACCCCTGGACGCAGATGTCAAGGCGCTCTGCTTCCATCCCATACCACCCACCGGAGGACAGCGGCGCGAGAAGCAAGCGGTGCCGGTGAAGAAAGGGGCCCACTGTTTACAGTGACGCGGTGTATATACTAAAAGTCAGTGTTTGCACTTAGATTTCAACATCTTAATTGCAGGAGTCATTTATCTCTCCCCTGCAGTTTACATGTCAAGGGAAGCTACGCTGTTATAAACACCGCCGGTGCGATGCGGCCGTCGGCAACGTAGAGGAAGCTGGCTAACGTGTGTGCGTGTGTGTGTGTGTGTGTGTGTGTGTGTGTGTGTGTGTGTGTGTGTGTGTGTGTGTGTGTGTGTGTGTGTGTGTGTGTGTCTGTGTGTGTGTGCGCATGTATGTGCGCGCCACCACGCAGAAGACGTCAGTCGTGCCTGGTTACAGTTGATGGGCTCATCCTGCTGGGGCCTGCCTGCAACAGGGATGCTGGCATCGCGTCTTCCTGTTTGTAAAGCTGCCGTCGTACACATCGAGAAGATGATGGATGGAACTCCGTCGTGGGGTTTATTTTGATTGGACGTTTGATGGTGTTTTGAGGATTTTTTCATTCAGATTCCAATTCAATCCCCATGATACTTTGTCTCAACCTCACACGATGTCGGCATAGACAACAAACCAAGGATCCCAAATGACTATCCTGAATTACTAAATACATTGAATTGCATATTGATGTTCGTCTTAAGTATTTCATTGTGCTGAACGGCCACGTGGTGTTGCACTGCAAAGTTTATCAAACACCCAGGTAGGAATTAACTCTAATACTAACCATTTGGTCTGCAATATGTTCCTGAGCATTGACCAGCAGTTGATGGGATGTATTTCAGCTCAATACTTGTTTGTATGTCGTTTACACAAACACCTCCAACCAAATCCCCTAAGAAACACCACTTGCACAGAACTGTATGAGTCTGTTTTGCTTGGACTAAACATACCCTTAAACATCACAACCATGGAAAAATATAACACACCCAAACACACACACACACACACACACACACACACACACACACACACACACACACACACACACACACACACACACACACACACACACACACACACACACACACACACACACACACAATATCCTATCTGGCTGCTGTTTGCAGGTAGCTCTAAACACAGAGCATTCCTGGCTAATGGGGACAGTAATTCATCCTTTGAAAAGACACCGACGTGGAGCTGGTTCCCCTGGATCTGGAGGTCCATCTGCTCTGGATCCGGCAGGACATGTGCCTTGGATTCCCCACCAAGCTAGTAGGACCCACACACACACAAACAAACACACAGCAGTAATGTGTGTTTGTGTTTTTTGTTTGTGTGTGTGTGTGTGTGTGTGTGTGTGTGTGTGTGTGTGTGTGTGTGTGTGTGTGTGTGTGTGTGTTGCGGTTACACACACACATGTATGTGCATATGTAGGATTGTGCGTATGTAGATGTGTGTGTGTGTGTGTGTTTGTGTGTAACAGCACTTAACAATGCTACACTCTTTCTCCTCGGAACCGAGTGGGCCGGCGCTAGTGAAATCACTTCCTCTGTTAGCACTAACATGTTGGACATGCTTCCTCCCTACCCTGAGAGGCAACATAGAGCTGCTTTTATAAAACATGTCAGCTGGGTGTTTTAGGAGCCCGTCTCTGATGCCGAGGTGCTAAGGGAATGCTTGGTTGACTTCCTCCGACCTTGATTCAAACCAGATCCACGTCCCAACCCGGGTAATTCTGCAATGACGTAATGCCTGCGCCATTTTAATTTGAGCGGCCTTATCTTTAATTAATCACTAAACACATGCATGAAAAAGATTATTCGTAACTGGCTGCAGTTGGGAATGTGGCAGGGATGGCCAGCCCTGATCTGGCCTTCATATACAATCCCTCCCATCACACTAAAGTACAACAGACACATGCCTCAATGCTACTTTAACACTAATTAAAGGAAAATAATCGTTCTTTCCCCTCAAAAGAAGAGTGTAGATCAAAAAGCTTTCGGCGGGTCTCTGGCTTATGCACAAGGCCTTCTCAATGGTCCGGCTGAAAAACATCACAAGCTGGGCCACAAAATAATAATAAAAACCACTTGGGAATATTTTTTTTTGTTGTACAGCTGATGCAGTTTAAAGTGGATTGACGCATGTTATCAGAGAAAACAGTAATTGCACAGCTGTGCTTCACATGTTGCTGGGCCATTGCTATGGTTTTATTTCACTCAAAGTAAAAGCACGACTTTCACGCGGGGAGGTTCTCGACATGGGTTAAGACTCTGGAGCACCTAGTATTCATGGTGCACAGGGACACACATGCCGCCCACGTGATATGAGTTGGATCGGGATGAGCACATCATATACCTTGTGATTTACTCAGCCCACAAAAAAAAAACAGTACTTCAGTACTTGCTCCGGCAGGGAGGGTGTTTTATGGCGCTGTAAAATTAGCCTCGCTTTTATGGATCCAACAGAACAGCATGAGCCACTACTGTTTTTTCCACTTGAAATTGATTAAGCGCTTCAGTGTTGCCAAGCTGGTTTGCATTAGCACACACGCGTGCATGCGCACACACACACACACACGCGCGCGCGCGCGCAGACGCGCTTGTATGCATTCTGAAGATGCTCATTTTTATCTGTGAAAATTAGGGTGCTTGGCAGTGGACTTTGAAGTTGATTACAAATTGTTTACAGCAATTATTGAATTCTGACAAATGTTTAAAGCAGACAGATTACATATCAAGGCCGCAGCCATCTTGGGATAGAGCACGGAAATTTTCCTAAACAAAGTCGGGGAAATGATGGCCATATTTGATTAGCTTAACGTGGGCTACAGGTTTAGAAGACAGGCTGAACAAACATGTAACTGGATAGCTAAAACAGTAGGGTCTCTCTCCCCTTGACGTTCGTCTTGACCTTATACAACATTTTGTTATAATTTGGATTTTGCTTCCAACAAACAAAAGGCACAGAGAGAAACGCAATACACAGGACTGCTGCTGGAAGCTCCCACATAATGGAATTAAAAAGGAATGTCCGAATCACAAGTCTTTCAACGAGGAGGGCTGGGGGGGGGGGGGGGGGTGCGGTTGGGAGGATAACAGCGCCATTTAGACGACCCAGGAGCCACCAGAGACTTCGGGACGAGAACCCCGTTCTCATGAGATAGAGTCCAAATACTCTGTCGGCAAAGTGGTAACATCATCAAATAATTAGAATAACCCAGCGCACGCATGCTTCCTCCGTCGGCTAATTCTTCCTCCTCCTCGCCGAACGACCGTGTTTATAATACCAAATTTCAGCTCCATTCAACTCGCCTGGTGTGTTTACACTAAATGACATGTCTATACGGGGCTGGTCCTCCTATTTCCATCTTTATTTACCGAGGAACTCAAACAGAAGGAGTGAAGACATATCGCGCCGTATTAAACCCGGAGCAGTGGGGTTCTGGAAGGTCGGGGAGGAGGTGGAGGGAGAAGGCAAAGAAAGACGAGAAAGACGGGAGGAAAAAGGTTGAAATAAAACACAATGGCATTGAAATGATGGGAGCGCAAGTAGAAGCCGAGATCTGCAGAGGGCGAGTGATCTCGGACATTTTAAATGCGTCACGATACACGCAAGTAGCTAAAACAAACCAGTGCAGACGGGAACTCAAGGATTAACATACTTTTGAGACGTACTAAGAAGTGCTATGAAGCCCTCCATGACAGTGTTTCACTATACTGGTTCCAGCTACCCTCGTCTGGAGGCCTTCACAGTGGGTCTGGGAGACCAATGTGTCCATGGTTCCTGTGTTCTGGTTGGCATGTCATCTTGTTCCAATATGCAACCCGGGAACAATGCAGAGTGTGTGAACCTCCCCATTGTTTTTCTTTCAGAGAAGAAAATGAAAACCTAGAAATTAGATTTCAAAAGAACATTTACTTTTGTAGTGTAGTCATCGGACGGCCGTCAACCTGGCATTGATGCAAAGACCACCAGTCCAGCTAGATTAAGTCGGTCGTTTATGATGACGCGAAGAAGACATAAGCGTACACTATAATGCATTGGCCAAGACTCTGATTTCAAACAAACAAACCATGACCTGTCTCAAGGAAAGGAGCTCACCACCAACATCCTCGACCTTCCAAACTTTAATGCCAAACCTTTCCCTTTAACTCTACTGACCCCCTTTCAGCCCTCTCTCCTGTCCATGTCCCATTGTGTGCCAACCTACAATGAGCCACACTAATCTCACTTTGGGAAGAGTGGGAAAGAGGAGGAGGAAGAGGAGGAAGATGAGGAGGAGGGGGACGAAGGCCCCTTCAGGCAGGGCTTCTAACAGACCACAGCTCCATGCAGGCAACGCTGGGAAAACATGGCATGCCAGCATACAACCCCCCCCCCCCCACACACACACACACACAACCCCTGCCATACCACCCCCAGCGGGCGCTTGTGTGCAAATGTGAAAAAAAGGATATAACTGAAAACCGATACAAAAGCAAAACCATGAAGGAACAGCAGGGGCAAAATCTGACGGGGACAATAAGAGAGGTCTGTGTTTGACTGAGAATGGGAGTGGACCTTATTGGTTCCATTACAACACGCCCACAGGATGATGGGAGTTTGCTTTTTGCCACATGCACGCAAACACACACACACAAACACACACACACATTTTTCTGAGGGATTCTATAACCCACACATGCTTTTAAACAAACGAAAAACCTGAGGGCAGGTTTTTAGGCAGGCAGGGGCCACAGTGCTTCTGTTGAGCAGAAATGCCGTGCAGTGCAGTGGGCCAGGTGTAAATCATTACCGAGGGGGGGGGGGGGGGGGGGACACATCAAACCAGGCTGTGCTCGGGCCAAATCATTTGCCATAGCCATGGCAGGAGGGAGGAGCGGAGGAAAGATGGAAGTAAAAAAATAAGACAGCAAAAGGCGGTTGCTCAATATGTTCCCACAGCAAGGACAACGGGCACAGAGGAGAGTGAGAGAGTCATACAGTGGGACACGGAAGGAATTTGAGACTGCTGGTCATCATCGGTAAACATCAGTAGGACAAGGTAGAATTAAAGGTGTCTTGCATCCTCAAGGCAGACTGAACTGAGTGAGATGAGTCAGGATGACATATGTGAAGGAGGACGGTAGGAAGCTGAATAACAAGCGCTTCTGGGTTGGCACCATTATTTTAGGCAGATATCCAGGGTTACCTCGAAAATTAACATTAATATCCCAAATGTCTTAAAACCCACCACATGCAGTGGACTCGTGTGCACGTCCCCGAGCGTGCATTTGTGGACGCATCTATAGCTTTATGCGTCGCTCCATTTGATCATGTGTATCTTGGCATGGGTTCAGTGTAGTGTGTGTGTGTGTGTGTGTTTATGCGTGTGTGGATCTGTGTGCTCGTGTGTGTACCCCTGCTTGTCTATGTGTGTGTGTGTGTCTGTGTGTGCATGGGTGTGCATGCATGTGTGTGTGTGTGTGTGTCGGTGTGCATCACAGTGTGACAGCGTAGCAGACGTCAGTGGTTCAACATGTGTCTGTCAGCTGGATCTCTCCCCCAACCGTGAGAACGAACGCCAGGGCCCTGCACCCCCCCTCCGGTGGCGCGCTCTAAGGGGGACTTTCAACGGACGCCAATAGTATCAATTCATTACCGAGCTAGCACAAACCTCACACCCTCTTTCTCAAGACGCAGCCTCCACTTTGAAAGCGCTGCGAATGCCACGGGTCGTACGTTAGTGGAGGAGATGGAAAGTATATCAAGGGCAGGGTCTGTGTGTGTTTGAGTGGGTGGCAGTTTGCATGTGTGTGTGTGTGTGTGTGTGTGTGTGTGTGTGTGTGTGTGTGTGTGTGTGTGTGTGTGTGTGTGTGTGTGTGTGTGTGTGTGTGTGCGTGTGTGTTTGTGTGTGCATGTGTGTGTGTGTGAGAGAAAATGATGGTGCTCCGTCATTACTGTGGAATGGAAGCCTTGTGTCTTGCCAGGGCCTGGGCATTTGGTTTTTGTGTTTGTGCTTGTGTTGATCGGTTCCTGCGCTGATTGAATGTGTGTAACCGGAGCTATGCAATGAGAGCATGGATTGGAGTGTGCGTGCGTGTGTGTGCCTGTCTTTGTGTGCATGTCTGTGTGCAAACAGACGTGCATGTGTCGTTGTGTTCTTGTGCATGTGTCGTTGTATACTTGTGTGTCTTTTTGTTTGTTGTGCGTTTGTTGTGCGTGTGTGTCACTCTGCGCCGGTGTGTGAAGTAGAGAATAAAGGGGACCACCACAGTAGAGTTGTCTCCATCAGGGCTTCACATTCCCCCCTGAGGTTCACGCCAACCTGCTGCTGAGGCAACGTGACTGCGACGCATTCTGGAATACGTGCACTCGTACGATCTCACACCGAAGCTCACACATGCACAGGTCTGATCTCACACACATGCACACATGAGATTCTGGCAGGGTCACAAATGTGTGTGTGCATAGAGAGAGGCATTAAGCACAGCCGTTCTGCTTTTCTGCTCTCGAACACACTGTTCATGCAGGCATGTCAGGGCAGATGTATGAAGCAGACACACACACACACACACACACACACACACACACACACACACACACACACACACACACACACACACACACACACACACACACACACACACACACACACACACACACACACACACACACCATGTGTCCATCCTCATACTGAACATAAGTGACGCCCTCCCGGCCCGACATTCGGGCACTGAGAAATGTCGACTAGTCGATGGTTCACACACACTCAAGCACAACAACACAAACACACATGATATATACAGGAATTCTACTCAAATGCTATATCAATCCAGCTCTAATAATTAAACTGATTGCCAAACATAGAAGCCGGCGTTCCAGAGAGTTGCATGCGTGCGGTCGGCGTTGGGGAGCCTTAGATCAAGAGCCACGACTCACTGGGTAGGCTGGCGAAGACAGGGAGGAGGAAGTGTGGGTGCTGGAGGAATCCCAGTCCCGTGCCAACAACTGGCTCTTTCATGTCTCCTTGCCCCTTCCTCCTTGCTAGAATACGCCCCTTATTACACACACGCATTAAGTAATCATCCCACTGGGTTCCCGCTGGCATCGGCCAGCCACAGATAGAGGGCTTGTGGCTTCACACATGGACATCTGAGAGCATCTGCACACTCCTTCCTCCTCCTGAGGTCTTCTTCCCCTCAATTATTCGTGTCCGTTCTTATTTGATCATCTCTGTTATTGAGTTCTTCTTTGAAGGGGTGCAAATCCTCCCACCAAATGCCAGTTAGCTGCAGAACACTGACCACCAAGAACATGCACACGCACAAACACACACACACACACACACACTTGCTGAGGCACACACACACACACACACACACACACACACACACACACACACACACACACACACACACACACACACACACACACACACACACACACACACACACACACAGTTACTGAGATAAAATACGTGTTCTTAGAAAAGCATGCAACTAATTAAATTGTTTGTTGGCATAGATAAGTTATAGAAAAGCAAATCGAAGATTTTAAACAAAGTGCATTTGCAAGCCCCGCTTCTCCAACGCCTCAATGTTTGTTGGCGAAGAAGTTCAGCATTTACCAAGGAGACAACCGTCCTTGGAATACAAACATCTACCAACAACCATCATAGACACATCTTCACCCGTAGCTTACGTCATCTACCACTTGAACCCTGACTGAACAAACCCAGTACAGCCCCAGTACAGTCAGTAACTCCAAGGCCAGAACTATCAGCATTCCCCTGGACAGTGTTGTGTCCAACGTCTGGCCCACCATGCTGCAATATGACTGGCCGGTCAGAGAATCCCTGACAGCCCAGTGACGGTCTGAAACACAGCACTACGCAGGATGCTGGACTGTCAACATGTCACGGAGATGGAGGTCAAAGACACTGGAGCGGGCCAGGATGGTGTCAGAGACACACATACATTTTACTGATGACACATTGTTGATATGTTATACAAAACACACCCAACACTTGGCACAAACATGCACAGTATGAATTGTACACACACATTGAATTCCACATCTGTAGTTATGAATGAAAATATGAACACACACACACACACACACACACACACACACACACACACACACACACACACACACACACACACACACACACACACACACACACACACACACACACACACACACACACACACGTTTAGGGACACCTTTGGAATGTGCGAATTGAAAGCTTCAGCAGAGTGGGCAGCCATTCATATAACCCCCACATCCTGCCTCAGGATGACACACACACACACACATGCACAAACACACAGCCCGGTCCTGTAGTTCAGGAGGTCTTCCCGGGTTCAGGGTCTTTGTTTGAGGCGGGACAGCTGAGGGGTGATCCCGCTCTCCTCTGTCAGCGCCCGGCCGGGCCCTGACAGACAGCCGGATGCCCGGCCACAAGGACAAAGTTCCAGGAAGCTGTGGTAGAAGGTCTGTCACCCCTGGGTGCCACCGCGGCACGCCACGCCACGGCACGGCACTCCGGCGCTCACACGCTGCTGGAGGCTTTGTGGGGGGACGGAGGCCTGAGGTTGGCTGGGATACGTCAGCAACCCAATGAGAGAGGACACCATGAACGGCCGTCTGACAGCTCGGTTTGTCACGCTGGGTTGAACACAAACAAGTGCATCGGAATATGTTGAGCACTGATGAGTGGGTGAGGGAGTCAGCCCGTCCTCATGATTACAAACGGGGTTGACCAGTGTCTGGGTGGTGGTGTACGTAAAGACAGATTCTCTGAACAACAGCCGCTGAAGTGTATGCTGCCCCCTGTGGTCCCGTGACAGCCTAACTAGCCTCCGACTCATCTCCCGCGCGTTTTCAACGTTTCTCACATGCAGAAAACGGTCCCTAAATGGGGCTGGCCTCCCCTTTAAATCCTAAATCCCCCTTTTCCCCTCGCAAACCTCTAAGTGCAGCCTGATGAATACAAGTGTTGCGGTGTGGCTTCTCGTAGAGGAGTAGCCCTGAGAATAACATCAGAGAGGCCACAGATATTTATGGAATGAACCGCAGGCTGTATACACAGAAGTCGGCAGACACCACAACACAGCGCAAGATGCAGCGCACGGGCTGCAAGGCTCCCTTGCTCATGGGTACACTCATGTGTACGTGCACACACACAGACACACACACACACACACACGCGCGCACGGGATGTTTCAGATGATTTCCCAGATAGCCGTATGGTGACTCGTCAAGTGAGTCAGGTCGAATGTAACAAGACAGTGTAAGCAGGATGGTTACAATGATTGTCATACTAAATCCAATAACGCTAATGTTTTTTTTTTATGGATTTATAGTTTCTGTGGCTCAACGTTTTCAATTGAAACATCATACATGCCTGGTCTGTCAGGCAAGCAAGGTGAATGATAAACCCAAATCACAGTTTTTCTGTATGGTTGGGACTGTGAATCTGTTCTTAGGCATTCAGTCAAGGATGACGGTGTCTGGTAGTGTGGCCTGCAGTTAATAGTGTAGTCAGAAACAGACCCTCGGAGAGAAGAACCCAATGCTCTCGCTCTACCCAGTGGTCCGGCTCTCTGTTGAACAGATCAAAGATAACATTCATCTGCTGTTCAGGACCGCCACTCAACACAACTCAGAGCTGGCGGCTAACTGCACGCCACTTGTGGTGGCATTGCTGTACGGGTGAAAATAAGATCTATCTCAACCTTTAATGTTACAAGACATGTCTGCTGAATCATTTGGGATCAAGAGTAAGCCTGCTGTTATACATGTTTCTCCAAAAGAAAAAAAGAAATATGGCAAATATCACACCCATATTTGGGTCAAATAAAGGTAAATGTGGATGAAATTCTTGAATTCCATCCACGTCGAGAGGGATGGTCCAAGGCTACATTTATGGCTGACGTTCTAACATTTCCTCCGCGCTTCCCTAGATGAACTCTGATCTGGAGCTCTCTACAACCCGTACTACACGTTCTTAATGTCCAGCTCCACCCACACAGGTCACAACATAGGTCCTTTGGAAAATGTTAATGAAAAAAAAAAAGACATATTTTCTCAGGCTTGTCCACCTCCAGAAATTCTAAAACAATTATGATAATGCATTAATCCTTAGGGTTGGGGTGAGGAAAAATATCACTTTGGCGTTTGAAAAAAACAATGTTTGTTCTGGTTGACCCTCCCTTCTTGCATGTTCTCGCTCTGTCTCGCCTGTCTTTGTGTCAACCCGAGGTCCACTTGGCCTGTAGACTGCAATGAGTGGGAGTTACATCAAGAAACAAACGCTACAGGGTTGATTTAGCGTTGTCCGTGAACGGCCCGATCGCCCTAGGACAACTTTGCATAACCACGACGACCCAGGAATCATTGCGGTAAAGGTGACCATGGCCTCTAGGCCTGCCATCGCTCTTAATGCTGTAGGAAACCTTTAGCATTACTAACCCGAGTTTACCTCTGCCTGACTGCTCCTAGAATCTGCTTTCTGGGGCTCGGCTGGCTGAGGTCCAGCTCACTTCTCATGGCGCTGTGCCATTTCCCTTTAAGAGCCATGCAAAGCCCCATTCCCTGCCCCCCCCCCCCAAATTAAAGTACCCTGATGGACTACTGAGTTACATTATGGTGATTGAAACATTTGCCTTTAATATGCTGTAACTGCACAGAATTTATGGCAATCATGTACTGCACAGCGGAATCAGATGGGATTTTTTTTATTTGAAGAAAAGCTCTGTTTTTAGATTTGGAGTCATTAAAAATGGCTCTTAAAGGCTGTGCCAGTGCCGCACGCAGACCAACTCAAAGATCAAAACATCTATTTAGCCAAAGAAGGAGCAGTGCAATTAGAGAGATTTAGTAAGTTGGTTTCTCCCACAGTTTAGTTTTAATGACATGCTGGCATATTTTCACTAAAGCACAAGATAAATCATTAAGGGTGTTGGACAGTAAACTGAACCGTTTTTGGTTGCTATTCCTTTTTTCAGATGAAAAAACCAAAGTAGAGAAAGCAATCCTCAGTTGAACAGACTAAATCATATCAACAAAATCAGGAAAGAGCGACACAAACAACCAGTTGGATCTACAATCCCTCATTGGCAAAGTCACAGCTACTGCACACAGAATAGCAGTGTACACGTTTTACAACTCTATTTCTTCCTCGACTATAGTTAAAAGCACCCATTTGCGGTGCACAACAATTATCACCTATAAACGAGTTTGATGGGTACGGTTGGACTGGGCGATGCATACTTCAGGCGTGGCGACTCGGTCGGGGGAAGCTCTCAGCTGCTTAACCCAGCACTCCACGACGCTCTCCGCCAGACAGATGTTACGCAGACGAGGAACCGGCGGCCATCATTGCCTACGAAAACAGTTTACTGTTTTAGCTTCTAGGCGGCCGGCAGCGCTTCAAAAGAAGCTCCTAAATCACCTTATTATAAGTGCAGGTGCCGGGTGTCACTGTGTGTGGCCCGGCTAGCTCCATCGTCGTCCCGCCACCCGTCCCCGCTCCCCTAGGCGGCGGTGGCAGCGGAGCGAGGCGGCTGCTCCTCGCCGAGGTAAACAAACAGGGAAATGGGGCACTTGGCAGCAGACTAAAGTGAGCGATGAGGCAAGTGTGCAGCGAAGCTTCTAATGAATCATTTGCTGGGAAACCGGTTTGCTTTCTTCATTATGAGGGGGACGGGGGAAATAAAACATGCAGAGGCGAATGATTGTAATAAAGAAAGAGAGAGCGGTTCAAGGAAAAACAAAAACGAAGAGGGGGATTTTAAAGGGGATGTGAACACAAAATCGTTTTGTTTTTTTTGACATGGTATGATGTCTTGTATGATCTTCAACAAAGTTATCTAAAGCCCCTACACACATGCAGTCTTTCCCTTCAATGTTCACGAACATTTACTGCGTACGGTTATGGGAGCAGGGGTCAAAATTCAGGGAAATCTGCCCCACCAATTTGCGCGCTCAAGACCCGGGGACATTTCCGGATGACTGCCGGTAGGGCCGTGTTGTGAATGAAAGCGTTCACATTGCCAGGAGAGGCACCTAAAGGTTTACGTCTGTCTGACGTAAGAAACGTTTAAGTGGAGCGAGCAGATTCCGAAATTAGTGCTCGCCTGCCAGTCCGCGAGTTTAATGGCAGCTGGCATCCCTGTGTTTCATTACCGCCATCTACTGGACTGTCTCTTTGCCCATTCTTTCCGGCATTGTTATGCCAATGTGTGAACCAACACAAGACAGAAACTGAATGCGTGAATAGAGTGTTTGCCCCTAGAGCTCAGTTCTGTCAGTAACCCGGAAGCACCGCCATTATGGAGATACTGGGCTGAAACAACCAAATTGATTACATGTTGAAAGTTCAATTTAGGCCGATTTGGGACGTCTTAACTACAGAAAAGTTCATGAAAACGTGTGGAAGCTGCTAAGGTATGCAGAGAAGGACTTAGTCAACAGGAAAGTTTGCAGTATTTTGAGAAATTATGGTTACGACGACCCCAAATCTAGTTGTGTTCTTTTCGAATGCATAACAGAGATGACATTGAAGTGCTTCAGGAAAGGCACTTCAATGTTACAACAAAGGGACAAAGGGTCTGTGTGGATGCTTGGATCTCTGTCTGGGCAGCGGTTGATGTTGATGGATACGTCATAGAGAGGGTAAAGCTTCTCAGACACAAAGTTAACACCATGGTGTGTGGCACACTCCATGTACAACATTGCTCATTATAACGCTCATACACAACAACGATACTAGCTTAAAGCCACTTCTTTCTCGATCTCTCAGCCCAAAATCCATTTCTATAAATCTTATTTTTCCAATATGGGTCGAAACAGGGGGTTCCCTTACACTTCAAATTATATTTATAATACATGAGTTGAGGATATCTCCATATCTATGTGAGAGTTAGAGAGAGAGAGAGAGAGAGAGAGAGAGAGAGAGAGAGAGAGAGAGAGAGAGAGAGAGAGAGAGAGAGAGAGAGAGAGAGACAGAGAGAGAGAGAGAGAGAGAGAGAGAGAGAGAGAGAGAGAGGGCTGATATCCTGCAGGTCGTGGTGTGGTTCGTTTCCTACGCGGCGCGAGCAGAGATTAGTCCACACGAGAAGCAGCAGGACCACCTAGTCCTACCACCGGAGTGGACGTAGTAGCAGCACCAGTAGAGCTGGCCGGGGACCGTGGTGCAGTTACCGAGGGGACCGGTGATGACGTGAGTGCTCTGAAGCTTCGAGCAGCATCATCACCTCCAGTCTCCCCGCGGCCCGGCCTTCACTCCCAGCCAGCCTCTGCATAATGGAAACTAGGAGCAAGGAACACCACCGACCAGACAGTTCTATTTAACAGTAGAGGATGGAGGACACTCCAAGTGCCATGTTTGTTGACAAACTATTTACTGCGGTTTGCCCAATTGCAGTTGGTTTCAAACCAGTGGGTGTGTCCTGGTGTTAAAGTAGTGAGCTGCCTGGCAGACTATGATATTATGATTGGTCAGAATGGCAAACTCCGTCAATTTCTCACCATCTCTATTTACAGAACTTTAGAGAAGGCAAACAATTATACAATCGAGGTCAAAGTGTGTGTAATGGAGGCTAATGAGCACATCCATTTCCCATCCACGCATTCACACACGCAGAAAAGCACAAACACACACACACATACCGATTTCCAAAAATCGCAAACAGTCCAAAAATGAGATTTATGTTCACACAGTCTTCTTTTTTTCTTCGTCTCTCTTTCATTGACCTTTTTTTGGAAGCCCGTGCGGCCCTCGGAGCGGCGCTCCCTCCCTACCCAGCTCCTCCAGCTCCTCCAGCTCCTCCAGCCCGCAGCGGTCCCGCAGCGGTCCCGCAGCGTGGCATGCGATGGGACGCTGCAGCGTGCCAGCATCTGATTAGTGACGAGCCGGGCCCGGCCAGGCGGAGCTGTGTTTATCTGCCGACGGGGGGATCCCCGTCACTGGCTCTTATGATGATATGTGTGCGGGCCAAGCCAGGCAGCCTTTCAACGGTAATAGAGGGGTTGGTTGACTGGCTGGCTGGCTGGCTGGTCGGGTAGCTAGCCACAGCACAGCAGTGTGGAAACGGCACCCACGATGGCGGGAAGCTGTCACCGTCGACGACGTCGCGTATAAAGAGAGAAAATGTATTTTTAAAGGGACGGTTATAGGAAGCGTGTCCTTAGGTAGGGCAGGTGGGAAGGAGTATTGAAAGAGCAGAAGACGGAGTCATGCTGAGACACAGATGTCATCCCTTACTCATGGCTGTGCAACTGACTACTGCTCGGCTCATTTCCATGGAAACCATGAGACACGTGCAGATCAAAATCCAGACCGAGCCCAACCAAAAAAAGAAAAAAGAAAAGGGAAATGCTGTGTTTTGCGGCGAAGGGATGCTCCCCCGATCCCAAATGAGAGAGACGATGAGGTAACGGCGTGATGGAATCTAAGACTGTTCCATCTCGGTGCAGGACTGTGGAAAATGACACGCATCTGTACACAAACAGCCACAGGAAAACACCCGAGCACATGGGGAAATATGTGCAGACAAGAGAAGGTGAGCCACAAAGAGACTAATATACACCTACGTTTGGGTTCAGATCCGCACGCACACAGACACACACACTTTTCAACTGTCATACTTCTCTTAAGTGGCTTAAAGTGTTCTTGGAGGATTTGAAACTGCTACACATGTGGAACCCTTCTTCCCCTAAAAGGTCTTTAAAAGGTCTTGCGTGGATGGTCTTAAGAGGGACCACTCAACGTTAATTTAAACTATTAACATAGAAGGGGCTTCATTTGACCAGATGCCTGAGACTATGAGCAAATTGTTCCATGAACAAATAAAACAAAACAAAATTAAACTAAATGAATAAATAATAAAAACGTGATATAAGTGAGACTTGGCGGAGAAAAAAATTCATAAAGCATTAGGTGCATGAACTCTCTCTGACATTCAGCCTTAGCTCTAATACAATAAGCATTAGCTAAGAGAGTGAAAAAGAGAGAGAGAGCGAGAGAGAGACAGAGGGGTTGGTAGGAGCGATCTGTGAGGTTTGACTCAAACCACAAGAAAGTCAAGAGGCTGAAGGCATGCTGGACATTTCCCTGGGTATCGGCTTTTTCAAGTCCGGAAAATGATTTCAGCTGTGTCAATTGACGGAGACCTTATATGGCGCGTGATTGGAGGAGGAGGTGAGGAGACAGGAGGAAGGGGTACGTGTGTGTGTGTGTGTGTGTGTGTGTGTGTGTGTGTGTGTGTGTGTGTGTGTGTGTGTGTGTGTGTGTGTGTGTGTGTGTGTGTGTGTGTGTGTGTGTGTGTGTGTGTGTGTGTGTGTGTGTGTGTGTGTGTGTGTGTGTGTGTGTGTGTGTGTGTGTGTGTGTGTGTGTGTGTGTGTGAGGAAGCCACAGGGGTGCCGGTCCTCTCAGGGAGCAACACGTCCAACACCACATGATCAAATAAGCGCAGTGCTTGGTATCCACTTTACCTCACAGACCTTACAGCTCAACACGTTTATTTGAGCTTCTTACGGGAGGAGGGGCTGGGGGGTCCATCCACTCTGCATGATAAATACACAGAGGACCCCCAAAATGTTTAGCATGAAAGGGAAGCTGAGACGTGTGTGTATGTGTGTGTGTGTGTGTGTGTGTGTGTGTGTGTGTGTGTGTGTGTGTGTGTGTGTGTGTGTGTGTGTGTGTTCGTCTGCGTGCGTCTGCTGCGGGAACACACAGGAAAGACATTGGGTTTCACACAGAGTGGCACCCTGATAGGCCCAGCATGTCAGGATGTTTACGCTGCGTATACACGCCGGCCACTCCACCCCAGTTTAGTCTAAACGCGGCGTCGGGAGGGGGTAAATTGAATTCCCCGCCGCACTCTTCCAGGGTGGCATTAAATCCTGAGGTAATCATTTGATCTATGGTAGACACTAACATCACGGCTGCGTGCTCGTAGATCACTCGTCCGATTATGACGTTGGATGTAATTAGCGGTGCCTCTCTTAAAGGATGCAGCTGTAAAGCGCATGGCTACCGGCGCGCGGAGGCATATTTCTCCCCTGCATGATTACAGATTGTCAATGTACGTTTTCCTATGCGGTGCGGGGCGAGCACGCTCAGCCAACAGTGTCTGGTATGAACACAGAGGGCCGCTAAGTGCTCTGCCACGGCACAGAGGACTCCAAACACAGGAGCATCAGTCAGGGCAGCTGGGGGCCGCGGAGGCTGTGAACAGGGGAGGTGGGAAGGGATCATTCCTGGTTGGAAGTGTGTGTGTGCATATGTGTGTGCGCATAAGACGATGATAAATTAGCTCTGCAAAAAACTGCGCCTGCAGAGTGTGTGTGTGTGTGTGTGTGTGTGTGTGTGTGTGTGTGTGTGTGTGTGTGTGTGTGTGTGTGTGTGTGTGTGTGTGTGTGTGTGTGTGTGTGTATGAATGCATGTATGAAAGTATGGGAATGTTTTATTGCACATTTGTATGTATGTATTTACGTATATGCAGATATGTATGAATGCATATATGTTTGTTTGCATATATGTATGTATGTATATATCTATACATGAATGCATGTATGTATTTATGTGCATGCGTGCATTTATATGTAGGGTGTGTGTATGTATGTATGCATGAATGCATGGGAGCTATGTGGGTAACAGAGCCACAGAGCTGCCGCTCCTCTCAGTACCAAAGGAAGAACAGCACGAGCCAATGTGGGGGGAAATTGCAAAGTGGGCCCAACTTATTTTCAGGGTCAAAGAACTTCTATGATCATTTTCCATGCCCACAAGGTCATCGCTCAGCGGGCCTGCATGACACGTGTCAACAAAACAGATGCTGCTGCAGTCTCCATGGCGACGCGGCGAGTAAATCTCCCTTGAGCGGCACTAGCCCGACTCGACCAAACAAACAACAACACACTCCAACACAGCGCACGGTCCAGATGGACGAAAAACAATGAGATGAAAAAAATGAAGAGAAACTAAGAACAGAAATCACCCATGTGGATGGAAAACAGTAGCTATGGTAACTGATCAATAACATCATTGCCTCATACATCAAAGCGGCAGAGCGGGGCTCTCTGGAAGACATTTAGGCCGTGTTGCGCCGAGCGCAGCACTTCTCTCCATCGCTCCCCCCCCGATGGCTTTGGTGCTGTCAGACGGGCCCCCCCCAAGGACCCCCCTGGACCCCCTGTACGCCCCTGTGCTGCATGCAATCTCTATCACGCTGACACTTCACCCAACTGAAGGCAGCAATAAAGACCGGAGTGGCCTCACCTCGTCTTTGGGCGTTTCTAAAAAAATATTGGGGGGGGGGGGGGGGGTCGTGGTTTGAGGGGGGTTGGTGATGTTTTTTTTTGGTCCACCTTTCTTTCTTCTTTCCACAGTTTCCCCCCCCCGTTCTTTCCCTCCGCTCTGGGCTCCCTTTGTCAGCTCAGCGCTCACCAGCAGCTGTACAAGGCATTAGGCATCACTTTTATCTCGCTCATTACATATGTTTGCCAGCTCCATCTCTGCAACCCCCCCAGCCCGCCCCCCCCCGCCTCCACCTCCCTTCTATACACAGCACACACACACACACACACACACACACACACACACACACACACACACACACACACACACACACACACACACACACACACACACACACACACACACACACACACACACACACACACTCACTCAGGCATGTGGACACACATGGTGGGGCCTGCGGTTTTCAGGCAGCTATGACACAATCCAGACGCTCTGGGCTGCCTATGGCGGGAAAATGTGTTTTGCGCTGAGCTATTTCCGTCAGAAGTCCGGTCTCTCTGCGGCTCCCAGCTTTGATCCACATGGCACGGGGGGGAGGGGGGGTTTGTATCAACAGTCTTGTGTTACAGTTGGAGGGGCCGATGGACCCCCTAGGTGTCACTCAGGCCTTTTCTTTTATCGCTGGGGGGTGAGAAAGGAAGGGGGGGGGGGGGGGTTGGACACTGCACACCCTCAGGCATCAGAGTCGCCCCGGTCACACGGGATGTGTGCGTGTACATGCAGGCGCACACACATAATGACGAGACGGAGACTCGGCCACACACCCTGATCCAAAGGACCTGCTCATCTCATCGTGGCTCTGATGGAGTGATGAAATGAGGTCAATCGGCACAACTGAAGGTGAGAAAGCATGTGTGTGTGTGTGTGTGTGAGTGTTTGAGCAAGAGGCAGAAGGGGAGAGCGTGCATGCGTGTGTATACTAGGTCATGAATGAGCTGTAAGTGTGTATTGGCATTTGGCTATTATGATAAAGCTGGGAGTGAGTGTTAGGGGATGTTTTACTACTATGAGGCGGGGGGGGGGGGGGGGGAACGGCACCTCCACAGCATCGTTACGGCCAAACAGCCTTAAAAGGGGGGCTAGCACAAGGCGCTCCCCAGGGGGCATTGAGGATGGTAAGGGGGACTTACTGGTAGATGTCTTTGCGCAGCACGGTGCGGGAGAGGGGGTTATCTGCCTGGGGGGCCATGCTGACAGAGCCCAGCTTCAGCACCAGGGTGTCTTCTTTGCTCTGGTGGGACTCTACCGGATCACACACAAACACACACACACACACGCGCACGCATACACACACACACACACACACACACACACACACACACACACACACACACACACACACACACACACACACACACACACACACACACACACACACACACACACACACACGGGCATGCATGTTTTAGTTTGTGGTTCCCTTTGCAGTGTGGATTTTGCACACCAACGGTTCTCATGGAGACACAAATATAAAACGTAGACACACACACAAACACACACACACAGCGAAGGCAGTTTTAAGTTGTATTTATAGTTGTAAATGTAGAGACATGCACGTTTGTGTGACAAACCCAGTCACAACAGAGCATATAACCTTACCGTTGCGCAATAAAACCAGCAGACACAACAAGCATTGATCAATGACTCTCCGAACAATAGTGGCACTGTAACACAGCCATGTACGTATCCACTGTGGGTTCCTGCGCTACCGCAGCCATTCTTCTTAGGGAATGTCTCTCCATGCTAATGTGGTGGCTTTGCTGTGTCTGGATGGCTGTGACAAGGGCTTTTATCGAGACACCGCCGCAGCCCAGGACAAAGCGCCCCAATAGAGTAATGCTCTCTGGAAACGCACCCGTTTTCCACATGTTGTGCGGCGGGCCCCGGTCTCTCTGGAGGGGCCGCAAGTGCGTTTCGTAGAGAAGCCTAGTGCCTAGTAGAAGACAGACTTGTCCCCCTACCTGTGGCGGTGTGTTTGTCCTGCGTCCCGGGGCAGAACACTCGGATGGTGCTGGTGTTGATGTAGATGAGGGGCAGGCAGCGGGAGGTCAGGGCGTGGCTCCTCATTGGCTGGCCCGACGACTTGCCCCGCTCGCGGTAACGCCTCGGAACGGTGGCCTGGAGTGAGGATTGGGCTTTCAATTTGCATAGAGCATGTCGGTGGTTTGTGAATGTTAAAGAAAACTAATAAAAAGTTGAGTAAAGCTGTTCATTCAAAAGTGTGCAAATGGATAAAAAGTGTATTATTATACATTTGAATATAACATTTAAAGCAACTCTTTATTTATTACAAGTCGGATTTGACATTTGAATTAACACTTCTTATGTCCGCAGGTCCTCATGAATGTCCTCATCAATCCGAAGGCCACTGCTCCACAGGACTCCTACCTGGAAGAGGCCCATGACGGCGGCCATTAAGGGACAGGAGAGCACCACGTCGAAGGGCTGGGCGGTCAGCAGGATCTCCCGCAGGTACTGGGGCGAGCCGTCCGCCAGGGGGTCTGCCGCCCCCCGCTGGCCCCCGGCCATGCTGCAGCCGCGCGGGGGGCGCTCGGGCCGCGTGGTCAGCTTGTGGCGGACGTTCTTGGTGACGGCCTGGGTGTAGGTGATGGAGAGGAAGCCGTGCTGCTGGTGCGACCCCTCCAGGACCCGGGCTGCCGTCTGGCCGGTGACGAGATACAAAACTCACTGTAACGCGCTGCCGAGGCCCACAGACTGGAGCAGTCGCACAGAACAAGGCGGGATTATATGAAGGGGGGCTAAGGGTGCCGAGTCCTATTTCACTGAGGGAGCTGACTTCCAGAGATGGACATACTTATGGACTGGAGGGGGAAATATCTTATATGGAGATCATGCACAACTGTTCATGAAATTATAGCATTCTGGTTATCTTTTCTGGTCGATAAAGGTCTACATCACAGAGGACATGATAGGGGCGAATACAGCTGCAGCTGAAGCACACTGAAGTTAATTATCGGTCTGGAGGCATGCAAGGGCCCATAATTAACGTTGTGATATATGAATGTGTTCACCCTCTTTACTACACCTCTGTGATGAAGGCCTATTCAAAAATAGTCAAAACAGAAAGGGTTGTTCAGTCTCGGTTTCATGAAGATAGACCAATTTAAGTTGTCTACTTTACACACTAGTATGTATTCATTGTGTCTTTAAAAGACATAGGAAGCGATTTTCCAAGGGAATTATCACGTGCAGTGATAATTAAGTAGGTACTCTGTGGATCCCCTGCAGTCCAAACAATAATGTCCCACCAGGAAGTCAGCCCTCAGCAGTGTGGTCCATTGATCTAGCAAAGCAAGCAAAGCTAAATCTACTGCTGGAAGGGGAGCGCGATGACAGTACATCTACCTAGATGCTGTGCTTTAAAGTTAAAGACTGGAGCTGTGAGTCAGCCTCCTCTATGAGACGCCATACTTCAAGCCTGCGACTACAGCCAGCAAAGCACTGTGCTCTGAATTAGTGGCAATGCTTCTTGCTCACCACAAAGGCAAAATCTCCGGCCTAATGAATGATTTGCAAACTTAATTACAGCATAGAATTTATTGAAACAAGGCAATAAGCAAAGAAAATAAACTCCAAGTGGACCATGATTAAATGGAATATATCACAGAAGGGAGCAGTCCCGTTTGTTACCCTGGACAACGTTTGCTGGAACTTCCATTAACAGTGCCGCTTATTTATTAGCCCTTAGCCAAACAGGCATCCAATTGATCAAAATTAAGTATAAGTGAAGTCAACTCTGCGAGTCAGAATTTAGGGAGTGATAAAGTAAATATATACCATATTAATATCTTTGTAGAAACAAAGTAGATCTGGAACAATGTAAATCAAGAAGGCAGCCTGAATGGCTACAGTCTGGCATAGTGCAAATACATGAAACAGAAACACTGATGGCAGATTCAATTTCACTGCTCTCAGACTGAGTCGCCCTTAGGACTCGGAAAATATGTTGCGACAACCACCTGAAGTGGTTACTTACACAACAATGTGTAGCTACCACCTCGGAGCACAACGCTTCAATAGGAGAGTTCAAAAGAACTCTTATGGCTCCATAGGAACCATATCAAAGCATTGCGCTCATGAGAAATCTACCTGAGGGCTGCTCTGGAACCATGAATACAATTTAAAACAAATGATGGCACTGTTGATGGAAGCTGAGCAGAGTCAACCAAACCAGAGAGAGAGAGAGAGAGAGAGGCAGAGAGAGAGAGAGAGAGAGAGAGAGAGAGAGAGAGAGAGAGAGAGAGAGAGAAAGTATGAGAGGGGGAGAGAGCGGTAGAGAGAGAGAGAGAGGGAGCGATAGAGAGGGTGAGCGGTAGAGAGAGAGAGTTGGATAGAGCAAGCGGTAGAGAGAGAGAGAGAGCGAGAGCGAGCGCGAGGGACTAGGAAGAACTTGGTTCTTACAGGGGGGAAAAAGCCAGAGAAGTGGCTGAAAGAGTCCTGCTTGCTGACGGGTCGAACCAGCACCGTTCGTCTGTTCAGCTTGTCAGTGCAGGATAAGATCACTCCTCCACAGCCGCCCACGCTCCGCACACGCTCTTCCGGACTGGTGGGTGAGGAGCAGAGAGGAGAGGGCCAGCATGATGGACCAAGGAGATGGAGGAAAACCACAGATGGGAGAGGAGAAGGGGATAGAGCCAAAGGGGAACAGGGTGGATGAAGTAAGAAGAAGAAGATAAGGAACGAAATAAGATGGGAGATAGAGACCGATCAAGAGGAGATGGGAGGGGGGGGGGGGGAACACAAGGGATTGGGGAAGAGGAGAGCAGAAATGAGCTTGGAGCTGGGAGATTATTCCAGCAAATCAAATTAGGGAAAAAGAGAACTGATTACAACCAAAAACAGCAATGTAGGTTGAACTGGGCTGACATATCGAGGGCAAATGGTCTCATGCTATCCAAACATGCCAGGGCTCTGATAGGAACACTGTTGTATCCAATGTTTGGGTGAGCCTTGCTGGGCCAGGATCAGGCTTGGAGATTGTTCAACATTCAAAAGCCGGCCCTATCTGAGCGTTGGCTTCAGGTGTTTACGTTGCACCTGTGCCCCTGATGTCATCCAGCATGAGACCGTTTCCACACAAGCCGTATTGTGATGTTGTCATCGAGCGACTGGAAGAGCCACATCACACAGCCCTCGTACTCCCGCCCACAGAAAAACCGCAACCACCATTTTAAAATCTTTTTTGGCTTGGAGCGCTCAGCCAATCGGCACAGCTGGAGAGACATGGGAGAGTTCTGAATTGAATTTAGCTCTAATGTCAGGGTCATGCACAGGCTGGACTGGCTGCAGGTTTGTTTGAAAGCCTCAGAAGTTTGTGGATCAGACCAATCGCTGTCTCTCCCCCGTCACTCCAGCCCCTCCAGACAGGAGGCCTACCAGCGGCCGGGCGACAGAGGGTTGGAGAGGGGCTGGTAACACTAATGTGGGACAGAGGCCTCACCACAGCTGTCTCCTTGCACTGCAGAATGAGTCCTTCATACTGGCCAGAGAGCCAGTCCTGCCCTTGCCTGGAGAGAGACACATGCTTAGCTAGAACAGCTTAACGCTAACGAAACCACTGCAGCAAGTGCTTAAGGCCCGAAAGGATGTGCTGGAAATGGTAGGCTTTACAAGCGCTACTGCTGGTTTCAAAAAGGTGAACAAAAACAGGATAAAATGAATACAGGGTGCTTGTGGTATTATCTTTTTGAACTCGTATCAAGAAGAAAATTATATTTAGAAATTTAGATTAAAGCAAGTGATCTATTGCTGAGTCCATTTATCCAAACACATATTGTCAGTGAAACAGTGTATCATCCCGTTCAGGATGTTATTTTAAGAATCCATGGGGCAGTCACCTGTGAATGAGAAATTCAATCAACCGATAAATTACATAAAATGGAACGGAATCTAAATCAGTGGAGCAGAGCACACGTCATCACAGAGAACACAACCTTAACAGGACACACCATGCATCACAGAGAAACACAACCTTAAGAGAATGCACATTTGTTGATTACTGTGTACTCTGTGTGTGTGATGTAAACTGTGCGTACGGTGTGCATGCGAAAATGTTTTGTAGATCTCTATGCCCGCATAAACACACACGTCACCAACCCAGTCCAACTCAACCCGGCATACAGACACGCACGCACGCACGCACGCACGCACGCACGCACGCACGCACGCACGCACGCACGCACGCACGCACGCACGCACGCACGCACGCACGCACGCACGCGCGCACGCACGCACGCGCGCGCACACACAGGTGTTATTAGGGTTAGGGTTATTAGAGTTGTGTAAGAAGGCCAAAACATGCACAACACATTTATGGCACCGATTTTGACATAAGGGAAATGATTTAACGATCTGCTCCAATTATTTTCAAAAACTCCTTTCAGCAATCAGACCCCCCCCCCCCCCCCACACACACATTGAACACACACATCCTGACACATACACACACATGCATGTCCATATGTGTGTGTGATGTGAGTGCATGTGTTCTTATCTGTTGACTGTATTACTGTGTGTGTTTGGCAGTATATTTGTATACCATTGCATTTCAAGGTGTGCGCGCACACGTGTGCCTGTGTGTATTTGCGTGATTGTGTGCGCGCACACACACACACTCACACACACAATTGCCACAATGTGTTTGTAATCTCCTCTCTCAACCGTGGTAGTGGAGTTCTAAATGACTCATCGATGCGGACCCCCCACAGCAGCGTCTCTATCTCCCCTCTCCCTCCCGCTCTGTCTCCCTTTATCTATCTCCGTCCTCTCCTACCATGTCTCTCCCCGCTCCTATACATCCATCTCGCGCTCCGAGCCATTTGTGAAGCAGCTGGAACACATCGGCTTCAATTATGTGTGAGCGGCTCCTGGGAGCCAATGAGGGTGAACTGTCACCAGCCGTCCTCCGGGGTCGCTGATAGAGCCACGTTCTGTGTGTACGTGTGTGTGTCTTTGTGTGTGAGTGTGTGTGTGTGTGTGTGTGTCTAAACAAGCAATTGGACGTGATGGCCTTCCACCAAACTTTTGAAAACCTCTACCTACGTTTCCACAGATAGAGGTTATTATCGGAGTCCTGCCGTCATCTGCACTCTCTCCCTCTCCATCTCTCTCTCATTACACACGCCTCCCCCATCACTATTCCTGCCCTCCTGCATTGTTTAACGATGACTGCTATCCTTCCTTCCCTGGGGTGCAGCGTTTACGTCCTGTCGCTCCCCTCGTCCAACTTCTTCCTGCTGGCTTTTAAATGTTTTAAATGAAATCAGGGATTTGATTATCTACAGCACTTACCTCCTATGTCGAACGCCCCCCCCCTCTCTTTCTCCCTCCCTGTCTCTCTTACTTTCCACCTCCATGTTACGGCATTGAGACACGAGGCCTCGGAGGCCGGATGAGACGCCTCATCCCTCCTGTTAAGACCTGATTTAATCCGACCCGCCACACACACACACACACACACACAACCTGTGCTTGGGCGATGAAATGCCGCCACAATTATCTCTTCATGGCTGATGCATTGGGACTAGAGCTCTGGCCTCCTGTGGGCCAGGATGATACAGATTATGCTGGGCTCAGAGCCTGGACGTCCCCCACTGTCCCTGGGCAGCTCTGACTACTCTAACCTGGCTGCGGTGATGGAGTGCTCCCTGAAACTCCAGCCTTGACAGTGTGCTGGCACGGGCGAACGCAGCACATACACTGAACGCACAGACGGGGTAAGTCGTTTTAGGGCTCCAGGGAGGTCTGCTATAGGGTTTTTTTCCCTCGACACTCGAAGCTGACCTGATCTGACATGTGGGTTCCTTTATTTATTTTTTGTGTATTTATTCATTTGGCCCACCAGAGCACCCCACTGATTATCACATCAGCACCTATGGGGGTTATATGGGGTTCATGGGCATGTGGGCTTGTTGCCATGGTCTCTGTACATTGGCAGTTATTCTGTATATATTGAGGTGGATGTGTGCGTGTGTGCGCGTGTGCGAGTGTGTGTATGTGCATGTGCAGCCTTAGATGGGACCTTGTGATGGAAAGAAAGCAACAAAGGCGGGTGCATGGGTGTGTCTTGAGTTGACTCTACCTGCACCTGTAGTGGTCCATGTTGAAGCTGACCACTTTACACTTGATCTTTGTGTAGACATCTTGGACGTCCACTGAGGCACTCAGGTCTTCCATTTCAGCAATGACACAAATCTCTGATGAACGCACAAAGAAACGGAACACATTAGGGAATGACCAAATAGGTCCCCTTATTCCTGCTCCTTTAAAAACAACACGTATTGGAAGATTTAAGTAAAGTTTGCACAATTGATTATTTATACAGACACAATAGTCAAGTTCCTTTGTTGTAAAGTGTTTGTGTGTGTGTGTCTGTGTCTGTGTCTGTGCGTGTGTGCGTGCTTGCGGCGCGCGTGCATGCTTGCGTGCGTGCGTGTATGTGTGCGTGGGCGTGTTCTTATTAAAAGGGTGAGGTCTTCACTGTATCTAACACGGGCCAGTTCTGCTAATTCCTGGGCTGTGGTCAGTTCCTTCACTCCAAATCCCCATGTGCTCATGATAAAGGTCGGTCAGCGTTAGGCTGGATGAAGCAGGATCTCTACACACGGTCTAATCAGCCACAGGTCTGCCCGTAGACATGAGACCACATCTAAACAAACAAAAACGACGTAGTTATGCAAAAGACACACCAAAAAGAACAATGTTGAGACACACACACACACGAAACGCTCTACCACCACTAAGTGTTTTGTTGTCCAACAGCTTCAGCAGATCCTCTTGTTTCCAAGAGCTTGGAGGACCGTACTCAAACACTTAGTTGAAATAGGGACGACCGTTTGAAACAGCTTCCTGTTTAACAGGAAGATATCAGTCTGGCCCCGGAGCTCTGAAGCCCGTCCTGATGAGCGTGTGCCAGTGAGCTTGTGTGTCTGTCCGTGTTCGATTGGGTGTATTATTTGCACATGCGTGCCTTGGTGCACCTTGGGTCCAAAACAAAGCACCGCGCCCGAGCTTGGGAACGTGACTAAGCCGGCCTCACAGCGAGACTAATTAACTCTGCGTTGAGGCAAACCTACGATCTTCCCCTGTTACCCTCATTGTTTCCACTGAGAGGGAACAGAGAGCTATCATCTGATCCCGCTGCGTTGGGAAAACAGCGGGCGCAGAGCGTGCGGAACCGCCGCAGTTTGGTGTTGTGCCGTTGCTGTGCGGTGACGGGGAGAAACAGTGCGGCTCCTAATAGCAAATTAATATCTAAACAGACGGGGTCCCCTGGCTTTATTGTGGATACGGTGGAGAAGGCAGCGCTCCCCGAGTCCAACAGGAACGGAGCATTTCCAAGTGTGGTGTTGATGTTGATTCATGAGCTCGGTAAACCAAGCCCTGGAGGAGAGCTGGAAATCCTTAGTCCCCTCGTCTGAACTGCTTTATCGGAGGAGAGGGAGAATGTCTATGGCTTGTTGCTTTATGCTGTCCAGGGAGCGTCGAATTGACTTCCCTCTCCCAACCCTATACAAACACTCCGTGTAGGCCGTAACCTTCCAACGCTGAACAGCGGGGGAGAGTAAGGGGCTTCTGGTTCGCCTGCCAGTGGGAAAACACATGACATCACGGTAGATTTGCTGCAGCCCTATCGTCCGATTGCTTATCTCCGGGGAGGTGTTTGCGATATTACACGTTTTCATATTGCGCGCACACCATTCTTTAGATTCACGGCGTGTGGGTTTGTTTTCCCGCCATGAGGCTTAATGCCTTGCATGCGCTGGATTCCGGCGGTGTATTTCACCTTGGACACTCAGATGGCCCGTATTACAGCCCAAATCCACCTAATGCCTATTTAGGATGTTTCTTAAGTCAAGCCATCGCTGTGAGGTCCTCCCTCAAAAGGTTCCATTTCCACCTAATAAAGCCCTTAAGCTGGCCAATCTGGTGGGCAGATGCTAAATATTACAGTCACCAATTAAAGGTAAATCGAGCTTTTCATCGCCCCAGTAAATCTTGCGGGGAGGAGAGGCAGCTCACTTGGGGTACGTCACACGCTTATTTATTTGTCTTTTTCTCCCTCGTCCCCGCCCTCCCTTCTCCCTGTTCTTTCCTCACACTCCAGCTGACTTTCATTTGGTCTATTGAGGGAAAGAGTGGATCTCTGAAGGTGTTGAAATGGACCATGGTATCAGTCAGCCCCGCTTGAGGAGTAAATGAGTGATGCGTACAAGGCGCTGACCAGGAGAACGGCTTTTACGAAGGACCAACTAACATAATAAGTAATCAGATAGCTATGATTCATATTACAAGGCTGATTATAACATCAATATTTTCCAAAGTTACTCCAGCATATCGCTTGAGCACATTGTCTTTTTTCAGAATCACGATATTATATATGAACATAAAAATCGATGTAATGAATAATAATAAATATCAAGTGATATTACATCTTTAGTTCATCCTCATAATCATCATCGTCATCAGTAGTAAACAACCCAACACAAGACCTCAGAGTCGGCGTGGTGGCTACCTGTGTTTTTGGCGGCGGAATCTGGGGCGTACAGCTTGACCGTAACCTTGGGCAGCATCCACTGCATCCAGAGGCTGACCTTCCCGCTGGTGCCCCCGATGCTGCTGGTCTTCTGCTCCAGCGTCACCGTGTCCGAGAAGGGCCCGTCGTCCCCGGCTGGCACCGAGTCGCCCTGTGGTGCGGAAAAACACAGCGGAACGGGAGGTGGGGGGGGAGAATGACTGCGAGCCCTCTCTTTGGAGTAAACACAGACCGAGCGCGTTCATCAGATAGAGCGGGGCTGGGAGACGAGGAACAGCAGAGTTTACGTTTTCATCAACATGTCAACAAAGACATTATCTTTGCGTTGTGTCGAATCGAGACCGCTGAACACAAAGCCAAAATTAAAGTTGCGAAACAGCGACTGGCGACATGGCTCGTTTGGATCCCATCGTTCGAAGCACGCAATTTGCCACCGTGTCATAATACCGCAACAGAAAAATAAAATAACTGTCTTTTCCTTTGTCTATAAGTGTTCCATGCTGCCGTGCAGCATGTTTTTCATCATTTCAACAAAGTCAACAAGTTTTTTGGACATTTTCAACTAATTCCAGACAACTCGCCTACAACCCTTAATTAAAGATGTTAGGGTTATAGATATTGTCAGGCCTGTGAACCCACAGGCAGCATCGACAATAGAGCAGTGGCTCTATTCCTGCACACCCCCGTGCTCAGTGTGTGGATGTGCATCTGTGTCTAAGGAGAGTGTGTGCGTACACATGACGTGTATCAGTAAACACGCCGCCGCATCATCTGTGGCCTGTGTGTCCAACCAAACATCAACCCAGCGCCGGGTTCTTCATGTATGGTGTATGACATCAGAGTCTGGTGAGCAGACCTAAGGAGTGGGGGAGGCTAAGGAGGGGGGAGTGTGAAGTGGGGAAAGTAGGGTGGTGTTTAACCCTAAGCTGTCCCACCAGCACCCCACATGGCCTGCTTTCACTCACACATGGCGGGGACACACACAGTTTCTAGCCACCGCCCGGGTAGAGGGAGGGAGGGAGGGAGGGAGGGAAGGAGGGAGGGAGGGAAGGAGGGAGGGAGGGATGGGTAGAGGAAGGAAGAGTGGTCGAGGGGTTGTGGGGGGTGAGGATGAGGATGAGGAGGAGACGAGAGCATGCGGATGCGGCGGCCGCGGCTGCCGTCTGCGAGCGCTCAACTCATTACTGGGGTTTGGCAACGGGATGGGGATGACAGCATTTTGGACAGATTTCTTTTTTGAATAAGGCGCAAGAAAAAAATAAAACTATACAAAATAGGCGTTCCTCACTGTCATTTTCTCATCCAACACCACAGCTTTTAATTGCCGTTATTTATTTATTTGACAAGAAAAAACGTTTATTCCGACATTTTTCTATCACGTCACTCGGGTTGTCCGCTGAGGTAAGCCTGGAAGAGGACAAACTGTTGCTTGTGATACTCTGCGCATTGCCCTCATTGGGATATCCCTGCATTCCTGCGGTTTCATTGTCGCATGGAGGTAATGACCATGGTCGTTATCAGGGCTGCCTGTGGTCTGGGAGGAGGTTATCTACCATCTCAATTAACATACCCCCCCCCCCTCACCACACACACACACACACACACAATAGCTGCTGGACTGATTACAACAACTAAAGAGAAACCAGATGATGAAAATAGGTCCTCATACAACTGGTGGCGTGTGTGTGTGTGTGTGTGTGTGTGTGTGTGTGTGTGTGTGTGTGTGTGTGTGTGCGTGTGCGCGTGTGTGTGTGTGTGTGTGTGTGTGTGTGTGTGTGTGTGTTTGCAGGGCGTACATGCCTGTGTGGGTGCGAGTTTGTGTCTGTCCATGTGTGTGTGGGCCTGTGTCTGCTTATAACAACTTAAGTTAAAATGTTTTGAGGATCAACTGCCAGTGATTCTCATTAACAGTAACGGGCGTCAACCATAATAAATTAATTCCTGAAAGATTCCAGAACACTTGAATCATCAAATTTAGACCCCATGGAAATAAAAAAAATTAGAAGTCTATGATTTTCGAAGGACGGAAAGATCTCTACCCTTGAAATTCACTTAATGTGTTCAGTAATTACATGAAAAAATGATTAAGTAAACAAATCAAAACTGTTGACTGCAGTCATTTGTTATTATCATTATTTAATTCAACATAATTTTAAAGGTCAGATCCATTTAAATGCAAAATTGCAGTAATGTCCGTATAAACAAGAGCTTGCACACAACTGCAACTCTAAAAACAACACAGTTTGTAACTAGCAACAACACTCCACTCCCATCACGTCTGAATTTAACCGTTGCAATGGGACCATAAAGTAAGGTAAATACTATATGCGTAAGTGTGTGTGTGTCTGTGTTTGTGTAACATGAGCCCCAAAGCCTTGGTCCCAACCAGGGGGCATTGAGAGATGTCCCAGTGTCAACCGCCATTTGGGGACTAATCGTCACTGAGCAGGAGTCATAACACAAAACATTGTTTGTGCTCGGGTGTGTTTTCTGTGTGTAGGTGTGTGTGTGTGTCTGTGTAGGTGTGTGTGTGTGTGTGTGTTCTGTGTGTGTGTGTGTGTGTGTGTGTGTGTGTGTGTGTGTGTGTGTTCTGTGTGTATAGACAAGGGCTTTCCAAGTATTTTGTGGTACTCTTAGCATGTGCTGTATGCGTGGTTTGGCATATGTGCATGTACATGCATTTATATATACATATATATATATATATATACATACACGTGTGTATGTGTGTGTGCGCGTGTACACGTGCGTGTGACTATGTGTGTGGTTAGGACTGTTTAGCTTACAGTTCTGGTCCAGTCGCTGGGATTAGGCTCCTTAGTGTCATGTGTGGAAACGGGAGCCAGCCGCTGGTGTGTGTGGGAAGCTCTGACCACTGTGTACTGTAGCGTGGTTTCATACTGCATCGTTGGACACTCCAGTGCTCCTGTAACCCTGCCAGACACACTGCTGTCAGCCCACATGCCTCCATCCTCCGGGCCTCAGCAGAAAGACTAAATAAAGTTTACATACTACTCGCCGGGAATTCATTCGCCGTGTTTTGTTTTACTGTGGTTCGCTGGCCGTTTGGGAGAGAAAACGCAATGACTTCTTAAAATAGTTTGTGCAACCGTAGGTCCAACTACACTGGACTGCAGGAGGACTTTTTGTGTTGCCGGTGTTCACTTGTATAGTTCCCGACTAGACATAACTATTTGTCGCCAAAAATAACTATTCTTTCGTATAGACGCTCACAATCTCCTCTCTCTATGGCCCTCCCATGGCTCCCCTCCCCCACCTCCTCCCCCCTCTACCTCCCATCAAGGTGAGGCCTTGAGGACCAGATGTGGCTCAGGCTCAAGGTGCTCCGTGCACGAGTTGCCACATATAGGGCCTAACACACACACACACACACATCCCCCCCTCCAAATACACACACACACACACACACACACACACACACACACACACACACACACACACACACACACACACACACACACACACACACACACACACACACACACACACACACTCTCGCACCCACCCAGCCATCCATATACACACACACCCACCCAACCACCCACCCACCCACGCACCCAAACTACATGGACAAACACACAGGGGGAGCTGTTTGGCCAGCCGTCCACACAACCCGTTGTAGAGTATAATGTTTAATTCCAGGGCCTCTGCACTGTAAACCGCCTGCGGAAGTGGGTTTATTTTCTCTGCTCAGTTTGTCTTCGCTCATCAGAGAGACCCAAACACTGGAGCCAGAGAGAGAGTGAGAGAGAGAGAGAGGAAAGGCAGGAGGGAGAGGTGTCTCAGGGCGTGGAGAGACTGCGGGAGGGGATGATATATGGTAGGGACAGGTGGAGGGATGGAGGAGCTAAGGAGGGTCAAAGAGAGCGAGAGACTCAAATCAACAGGTTGAATTAGAGTTGAGTCAGTGATTGAGGCAAACCGTGGTGGTGGCAAGAAAGACACAAGGGATGCTGACTTGAAAAGAGACACAGGATCACTTCATGAGGGAGGCAATGGACTGAGAGGGGATGACTGCATGGTTCACTTGGACAGGAGGGGAGAGAGCGATGGGGGGGTTGTTTTTAAGGGGGCATGGTTGACAGGTTAGGGGGAGGAAACAGGGGCCGGGGGATAGACCGTGGGTGTGTGCGTGTGTGTGTGTGGGGGGCTATTGGGGAGAATGCTGCCACTGCTGCTGAGACTTATGAAAACAGCTCCCACGTTCTTGCTCAATCAGCGGGCCTCCCGGAGGACTAAACACTTCTCCCAGTGTTTGTACTTATAGGTAAACACTGACAAGTGGGCTGTCAGGAGGCTCCCACTAGGGCTACTCTGGGCCTGGAGGGGTCCCCACAGCAGAGACCACCACCATCTCCTCCTCCACCATCACCACCACCATCATCTCCACCTCCTGCACCATCTCTACCATCACCACCACCTCCATCAGCTCCTTCACCTCCTCCTCCTGCACCATCTCTACCTCCACCACCACCTCCTCCACCACCACCATCTCCACCCCCACCATCATTTCCCCCACAGCAAATACTATCTTGTGGCTTCTCACTAAGCACACACACAAAATGCATGCTAGTAATGAAATATTAGTATTAATAATGTCTCAACACTATAATAGTATTGTTATTACACAACACACAGACCATGCGCACACTTAAAACATAAAACGAGATTTGCGTACAAAAAAAGGATTTGCTAAAAAATATCTGAAACCCTAGCATTTCGACTGGATCAATAAATACAAACTATCTAATGAGACATAAAATACAAGAATGAATGCTGAGCCTGTGCTCTATTGGCTCCGAGGGCGGTAAGCAGGGTGACATTTTAGTCTGTGTGGCCCCACGGTTATGACTGCGCCACAGAGTCCTCAGTCCTGTAGTAGCAGCCACTGACTCACACACACAAACACTCACACACATGTCACCAACACTTCACTGCTCCCCATGGCTCTTTCACATATACAACTGGAGACAAGAATGTGCTCACACACACACACACACACACACACACACACACACACACACACACACACACACACACACACACACACACACACACACACACACACACACACACACACACACACACACACACACACACACGCGCGCGCACACGCGCACCCTGCCAGAGGTCAACCGGTTGCCCCAAGATAGTTAGTTGCTACAGCTACCGCAAGAGACACAAAGAGAAAAGTCCTTGACCACATTGCTCTAGCCCGGCCAGAACAACCAACCCGGCCAGAGTGGAAAAAAAGAGTGAGGCCTTTATGTTGTCTCTCACACATCAGCTACAAAAAAAACAACAGGGAAGAGAACATTTCCCTTTTTTCCGTAAGCTTTAACACAATATTTAGCAGCAGGCCATGTGCTTGAATCCTTTTCTGGGGAAACTCTATTTTATCTCCACTCATGAATGTAAATACAGGTTATTGTTGTTACCCAAATTAGGGAGCAGGTTTATACTCAATCAAGCCCCTGCTTACACATCTCAAACAGAGAGCGTGGCCTATCAGAAGCATCTGCTGTGGGTACGGCAGGGGAAGAGGAAGAAACGCAAGGCCAGGGAGAGCTTTCCAGCTCTGAAACAGGCCTCCCAAACAAAGCTGAATACTTGTGTCGAGCCCAGGGCACATGGGAACACTGAGATGGCTGCCTGAAACTCTCCAAGGATCGCACAACAATATTTGCTCTTCAAACCATAAATCAGCAGTGTAACTGCATACACAGCGCCGGTTTAAAAAACACGTGTTTTCATGACTCACAGTACCTTGGAAAAAGGAGAAAAAAAAGAAGATCCACGCCAATCAAACCAAAACTGAGAAGAAAATACACAAAACACAGAAAACAAAACAAAAATTGAATAATTGGGCGTTGGTGGAAGTAATTGTTACAACCTGGCTCTGAAATACTCCCTTATGATACAAACAAATAGCAGCAAGAGAACACCAGAGCTGCTAATAAAATAAACGTCTCAAGGACGAGATGGTCAGGGGCCCAGCGTGCGTGAGAGGACCCGGGAGTGGAATCCAGCTTATTCAACTAACAAAACAACAGAGATAGATAAAGTGTGAGAGATGATATGACTCACATACTAACAGATTCAGAACGCAGAGTTATTCGGCACAAAAGGGATCAATCAAATATCAAAGAGACCCAGGGGTCCCAGATATATGAAAACAGAATCAAGACGACACACCAGGGAATTCATACATTTAAATCTGATACTCATGCGGTGTACTGCATATGCATACAATATATTTGCACACATATCATGCAAGTGTTTATTTAAATACATTATTGTATGAAGTCATTGTGCCATGTCAACTATGTATCGACAATACATATCCTCATATCTATATATCTACAAATACAATAAAAATTTTGTCGTTTCTTTTTTATTTATTTTTTTCGTTTCTATAAAAAGAAAATCGATGTATAGAAAATAATATTTTTACACTATATATGGAAAACTTCACACTATGGTTCATTTAAATAAATAAACACATGCATACTTGAATGACAAGTATACACATACACACACACACATATATATATATATATATATATATATATATATATATATATATATATATATATATATATATATAATACCATTTCTCTTCCCACATGACAGCTCCCTATGACAGCTCCCTCGGTGTGAGGCGGGTCTCCGCGGGGGGGCCTCACCTCGGTGGGAGAGCCCAGGTCGGCGGAGGGGCTGCAGGTGCTGGCGTCTGGCAGCACAGTGCCGGCACTGCTGCGGACCGGCGAGGTCAGGGCGGCTCCCTGGGGGGTCTCCGGCGCTCCGGACGTCTGGCGCAGGACGCTGTGCTTCTGGAGACGGGCCCAGGTGGTGCTCCAGCTGAGGAAGAGCTCGTACAGCAGCTGCACCTGTGGGAGGGAGAGGAAGAAGGTAGGAGGAGGTGTGTGGGAGGTCTGGAGCACACGCTGGACCCTTCCATCAACACAGCCTGGGCTGCGGGGGCCGTCCTGGTTCTGGATCCAAGTTGGCTATTTTTGGATACGCAATATATGAAATATTTGAAGCATGTCTTTAAAATAGTTATTTTTTTGGTAGTTTAGAATTTATCTGTCCAGCTTAAACTGACCAATTTGATGGAGGAAACAGAGAAGACAGAGTAAGCATCAAAACTAACTTGATCGTTGTTGGCTATACCGTTGCCTCACAGACAACATCACGTGGATCACCAGGATCACGTTAACACAGAATAGGCCAGGGTGAGGTTAATGTTACATTGTCCAGGGTGAAGTGAACACAAGATGGGCCAGGATGAAGTGAACCTAACATAGGACAGGGTCAAGTGAAGGCAACATAGGCCAGGGTCAATTTGAATGCAACATAGGCCAGGGTCAAGTGAATGCTTCCTCTGTGGGACTGAATATCATACAGAGTCAGATCAGTATTTTTCTCCCCAATAGTTATATCCATAACAACACTAATCCTGGGAGAAAAGGACACAACAACAGTCAAATAGGAAAGTTGAAGTTGTGTCATAGGTTCCCATTTAACAAAAAAAGGAGTTAAGATCTGAGCGGGGATAGGAAAAAGGCAGCGTGTCAAGCGTTCTGTACCATTTATCATGTGTTCACAGGAAAGCTCAGCTTTCCATTCAAATGACAACAAAGCCAAAAACAAGAGCGGAAAACACAAGGGGGGAGCAGGGGAATGGGAAGCACTCTGTTATGCTGTCATTCACAAGAACTCACTCAAACACACACACACACACACACACACACACACACACACACACACACACACACACACACACACACACACACACACACACACACACACACACACACACACACACACACACACACACACACACACAGATGGAGTGAATGAGGGTGCAGATGGGAGGGATAGGAAGAGGGTAGAAACAAGATGAGGCAGAGAGAAAGTAAGGAGAGGGGAGAGCAAAAGAAGAACTCTAGCGTATACTGTCGTAATACATTATACTCGCTAGTTTCAATATTGTAGCGTATACGGGACACAAGTGAGTCACAGAAATGTATGCATGTCTAAGACACGTATAGTGTAAAACACTGTCAATCATCGACCATAACCTCGTTATCAATGTATTATAGACTTACTTTATCACTTTGTATACATATTTATTTGTATTATATTGAATTTCTTAATTTTGTGCCATTTTTTGTTTTTGACTCATTTTACTTTGCAATCTAAATGTATGCTTTCCATGCCATAAAACCCCTAAGAATTTTGAGTCTTGACAAACAGAAGGACAAGATAGCGAGAGCTATTTTTCTGGCAGAGTTCCCCTTGAAGCAGTTGCCTGCATTGGAAACACCACTTGGGACAGTTATGTGGATCCAAAAACATTAATATACATAAACTGCGCTGGTCCATTTCATTGTAAATATCTCTCTCTTACAAAACAAACGCACACACACACCAATGCACACAAATTGCAGAGGCCTTTCATAAATAAGCATAAATCAAAGTTACAGCACAACAATAAATTACAGCTGGGCTGTTTCAAACATGTCCAGGAAGCTGTGCTGTGGCCAAACCCAGCAGACGCCCAATACAGGACCAACAGCTGCCTGCCATACACCCACCGGCCTGCAATGATGGACCTGGCTGGACCCACTGCATACTCCCCTCGCAGGGATAGAGGGAGCGACAGAGACCGAGAGACAGTCAGACATAGAGACAGAGACCGAGACAGAGAGACAGAGAGAAAGAGAGACAGAGAAACAGAGAGACGCAGAGAGAAAAAGAGAAAGAAAGACAGAGAAAGAGAGGCAGAGAGAGAAAGAGAGAGAGGGACAGAGAGAAAGAGAGACAGAGAGAAAGTGAGACAGAGAGAGAGAGAGAGAGATACACAGAGAGAATGAGAGAGAGACGGACGGACAGAATACCAAAGAGACAGACATATACACCGAGAGCAAGAGAGAGTGAGCGTGAGAAAGAGAGAGGAGAGCGAGCGAGAGAGAGAGCGAGAGAGAGAGAGAGAGAACAAGAGAGTGACTGGAAGTCCACCCAAACACAACACGGCCTACTGCAGTCAGAAGCAGATGGGGAGGACGAGAGAAGGGGAAGAAAGATAGAGACATATAACATTAAATACAGAGACGGGTTGAATTGTGAGTGAGAGAGAAATCAGAGGTTGGACCGATCGGTTGGTTGAATCTTTCCACAATCACTCTTATAAGGGGGACGTTTTCCCTTGTTCTATGTATCAATTTTTGTTTTAAAATTCACAGAGTATACCAAGTTCTATGATTGATCATCGCTGGCTGGCCTCAAGACTATGGATGGGACAGAATATCTGATTATTCGTTCCCGAGGGTCAATGTCGATTTTCAACATTTGGACCGTTAACATTTTTTCCCATTCAAATAAACAAGAATTAACAGACGGAACTAATGTCGGACACCTCGAAGGGCATTATCCCGCTTATACCATGGTCACTTGCCAAAGAAAATAAATTAAGCCCATTCATTTATATTTTCATGCGTTTTACAATCCAAATATCAAGTCTGCTTTGTTTCCCTGGTAACGCCTGAGGGTTTGACTACTTCCTGGAGCAATCATTACCCTCCCATAAGGTTCTTATGCAACGGAAAAGTTGCTCACTCCAGTAAATAGGACAGACCTTAATTTCGACCTGGCAACGGGAGGTATTCTAGTCTGCTCAGCTATGAGCCAGAGCTAACGTTATGCATTGTAGATATTTATAATTCGAAATTATAAATTCGTCCCAGCCTTTATACCACAGATACTATAGGGTCTAGAGCATATAACCGCGTTGTCTAATTATAGTTTAATACATTTTTCACAATTTACCAGCTCTCGTTTTGAAGACCGAATCACCATGCCATTCGTTTCAATGGAAATCGCGACGTCTATACTTTCAACATAAAGTATACATACTTTTCACAATTTAACAGCTCTTGTTTTGAAGGCTGAACAGACAATTTGACTGGAACTACTCAGCAGGTAGTTGTTTTTTGCGTTTAAGATATTAAGTGATTTCTTGCCGATTATCCATGGCTGCATTTATGCATGTTGGCACACATCGAATAATCGATTATTCGTTCATACCACCCACTGATTATTCGACAGTGATTATTTGACCGTCTTTTAGGCCCTCATTAGGCCACCTACCCATTCATTCTCCCTCCCAAACTTTTAATTTCCATCTGTATACTCGAGCCACAGAGATGCACTACTGTAGTTCTGTGGCTGTCCATCGTGTGTGCCTGCTGGACGACAAAGTGCAAGGGTGTGGCGCGGTCCACTGGTAGTGTGGGATTCCCCAGGAGCCCTGCATCGGGAACACATGGCCACTGGGCTGGACCAGTACAGCAATCATTTGGCGGTCATTAGCGGGCTATCCTGCCCTGTTCTTAAAGAGCAGGCACGCAACTGGAATCTGTATGGGCTATTAATCAGTATTGATGTGAGTGGTAGTGGAAATAACTGCGGGGAGGAGAAGAAAGAAAGGAAAAAACTAAAGGACAGGAGAGGACAACAGAGGAGAAGATAATCCTCGTATAATCACAATCAGGGCTTCATGTAATCGCACCAGACACTCATCTTGAACGGAGAGGAAAGGCAGAGATACAGAGAAAAAAGAAGGAACGAGAAGAAACTTTCCCCCCATTAATGGGCTAACCGTCCTCATCTCTGGGAAAGCTTTCACCACTGGCAGATTAAGGCCTTTCATTTGGTCTCTGGTACCAATTCTAGTCAATATCGCCATGGCTCGTCACTGTGGTTCGCGACATTTAACAATGTGACCACTCAAAAGGTCGCCCAATTAAGTGTTTACAGAGGGGCTTAATTCAATACAGCTAATTCAATTGACGAAAAGCAAAACATGTGTAATGGTACATGTAGATGTGATTACGGTACTGTAACAGTGCGTTGAAAAACAACGCTGAAAAGCACTAACCCGGAGACAAGCATGCACCGTTTCCAATCTGTCTACATGCATCACGTTCTCACTGAAACACAATGAAAATCCCCTCAGAGCAAATGACAAGGCGGCTCAGAATTCCCTCCTGCCTTTGCTCTGGCCGCAGACCCTGGAAGACCTTTTGAGTCAGACAGACGGGCCGACACTCACCCCTGCACCCTTCTCAATGTTGTTGTAAGATTCTGTTAGAATCTTAAAGGTTGCCATTATTTTTTTCTTTTGGGCTGGAAAGCTATTGGCAAACTACTTTATTATTGTTAATACAGTGCTTCTGGACTAAGCCCAGATTCTGGCACTTTTCCATACAGCAACATGTTCCAATTATTTGAATTAATCTTGTCATAATATATGTTACTACTCCAAATCGAAAACTTCAAGTGTGCCACATCTAATCCAGAAAAAACATTCAACACAGTCTGAGAGCAAACCCTGAGCCATCCTACTCACCTATTTACTCTGACTTGAGGACAAAGTTCAATGTCCAATGCAGCCAAGCTTAATGCAACATTTCAGTGTTCAAATGGACACTGGGCTTCGGGTGAACATAGCAGCTTCTATTTAGTTTCAAATATATCAGGGTCTTTATGGATACAAATAGATAATAAGGGCGATGATGATGATGATGATGATGATGATGATGATGATGATGATGATGATGATGACGATGATGATGATGATGAAGCCGATGGCACCATGCGAACAGTGTATTCAGGCAAGCACAAAGCGGTACATAGATGAGCAGAAACCAGCCACCCTCGGGTGGGACCCTTGGCTGACCTGTGGGTTGGAGCACTTGACCTGGACGGGCTGCAGGTCCACGTGGAGACACACCACGAAAGACTGGCGTCCCTCGCTGGCCTGCGGCCGGTGGGAGGTGACGGCCAGCGTGGAGGTGCAGCCCATGGGCTCCAGCAGGCTGAGGCTGTGCTGCTGGCCCAGCAGGGTGTACAGACTGAACTGGCTCAGGCTGATGGTCCAGGGGAAGGCATCACCTGGTCCGATGTAGGGTGAGGGCGAGTGAGAGAGAGAGATTGAGAGAGAGAGAGAGAGAGAGAGTGAGAGGGAGGGAGAGAGGGAGAGAGATGTAAATCAAAAGAGATGTTAAAGCTGTTTATTCCTTCAGACGTTCGATTCAACATTTCTGAGTATGTAAACCGGAGCCAAACTATAACATCTTGGAAAGAAAACGAGGAAGGAAGGAAAGACACACAAGTGAACGGATTCCCAGCGGGAGGCAGGAAGAGAAAAAAGGAAGAAAATGTATTAAAGTCATGGAAACAAGTGGAGGCATGGGTCCAAAGAAGAGGCGAGAACACAGAGACACGGGCGAGATGAAGAGCAGACTCTAGCAGTAGAAAAAGGAGAACGAGACACAACAGAAGTGCTGGAGGAGGAGTGAGAGGAGCCCGCCAGAATGGACACCAGAGACAGGTGAGTTGGAGGCCAACGTGGGTGACATTCAGGGGAAGTGACACAGCACAGCAAAAGAGAAGGTCAACTGCAGCTGGGGCTAAAAATAGATCACTTGACGGCCGTCAACGCAATAATCATTCTTTCCAGTGAGCTTGAAAAAAATAAAGAAATGAGGCCATTGGCAGCAGGTCAGACAGCTTTATGGAAAACATGAAAGAGGAATTGAGAGAAGCAGTAGCGTATCCTTCGTGTGAGCCCACGGATCACCCGGGAAGTATCTTCTGGAAACACCTTTGGACCGGCCTTACTAGCAGAGTGTCTCTATGTGTCAGAGACTAGCTGCCTGACTGGCCTCCTCCTGATTTAAGAGTGCCCACCCTGCTTGCGGTAGGGAGGGATGGAGAGAAAGAGACGAAGAGAGATTGAGAGAAAGAGAGAGGGAGATGGGAATGTTGGGCATGTTCCCCCTGCCCGCTGCCACGAAAAACACATTTGTCTTGCGACGTGGGCAGCATGCTTTGATCCAGCGCATTGAACATGAGAGATGAAGAGCTTTTCAAAGGAGGGGGAATGAATTACTAAATGCATGGGTTGTTAATTTTAACGGCAACACTGACAAGGTCTCACTGATGTCAGTGTTTTCGCTGTCGTTTTTCCCCTTCTCACTGTAATCTGCATGCCCAACACTGATGTCATTGGAGGTTGCCCCCATTTCTCCTCCTTCATCGATGAGAGAACATTGCTGAGCAATTGTTGGTTATGTAAATTCTAACAGGTGTGTAGGCACTGGCAATATGGTCAACAACCATCCCTCAGGAGGACCAACACTCAAAGATTGTTTGACTTTTGTCACAGTAAATGAGGAGTATGAGGTCACCCTACAAAAAGCCACAGTAGTAATAATAATAACTTGACATGACGCAGTCTGGTATGAGGAAATAGTCACTCTCACTTCTCACTCAGCCATAGGCGCCTCCAACATTATTGTGTCTTTTTCGCAGCCAGAAACGTCCTGCTTGTGAACTTATGAATCTGTCAAGGTTTAATACTTTTTAAAGGAAACGTCAAACCCTAATAGTCCCTATTCTCCGTCAAGCCCGGCTGCATTCCTCCACTGTCTAATGCGAGCTGACGTCTGTTTGCTGTTTCGGACTGTTCAACGTGAAAGAACATACCTTCCTCCAGGATCGGCTTCGACACCACAAAGGGCAGCTCCTGCAGGGGCTCCATGTACTTGTGTCCAGCACTGAGGACACTGATCTGGGGCAGGCAGACCACCAGAGTCCCAGGCATGGAGGCCTGGTTGTGGTACCAGCTGCGGACGGTGCCAGGTATGTCGCCGCAGATGATGGTGCTCGGGGAGGGCAGGCTGTCGTTGGGCAGAAACACGCAGCACGACTGGACCTCCAGCTGCAGGGGAAAACATCAGTACAACAAGCTTAGCACAATGTTTAAAGAATATTATAATGGAATAACATGATGGCACATCTTGAATCCACCTTGTTAATTCAATAGGCTGGTGGATAAGATAGGGGGAAAGTGTACTTTAATTTTCCCTCAACAGTGTTCGTCAGGGACAGAGCAATGCACACATGAGCCGTTCAGCCACGGCCGAGTTATTATGGTTTACGCAGGTGTGGTGAACGTAAATCACGCAGCAACCTATATGGAATTGAGCGGCATCAATAAAAACCCAATCCCATCCTGTGCGTGGTGACGAAAGATTTACACGGTATTACATTCATGTGACATTGATGCGACCCAAAGCTAAATTTTGGAGGGAGAACGTGCAGTATGACTAACACAGGACCCGACAGAGGGGGAATGTGCGTATGCAATCAAGAGAAACACCTGGTTTAAAAAACAAAGGGAAGCTTTACAGAGGGTCAGCAGAAACAGCAAGTAGCCAGTAAGACTGATGAACAGTGGTGAGCTATAGTTGTACTTTCCCTTTGTCCTTTTCCATGAGACCAACGCCGTATTGATTTTAAATAGAACAGTTAAAAGAATAATGGGGGCACAAAACAGGCTGCCAGAACCTTTTGTGTACATATGTGTTTGTTTTAATGTGGTTTTTGTTAGTTAATTATCGCACACTCTATTTTACTCGCTTATTAAAAGTAAGGTTTTGTCAGCATTTATATCGGTTTTATTTTCAAGTGCACGTGCAAAGACCCTCAAATTAAAATGGCACCCCTTACGGTATAATATGTACGGATATACGCACAGATGTTGGAGCAGCTTCTGATAGACCCATAAAAAGGTAGCTGGTTTTTCAAGCTTTTATAGAGGCCAAAGAAAAGGCAAGACACCATTAAAGAGAAGGGCGAGAGCAAGGTGGAAAGAGAGACAGAGAGGGAGAGAGAGAGATAACAAAAGAGAAAGAGGGAGACAGACATACAGAGAGAGAGAGAGAGAGAGAGAGAGAGAGAGAGAGAGAGAGAGAGAGAGAGAGAGAGAGAGAGAGAGAGAGAGAGAGAGAGAGAGAGAGAGAGAGAGAGAGAGAGAGAGGTATGGTTTCACGTTCATATCGCGCTGCTTCCGCTTCTGATCGCCCTTCAAAGTGGCGTTTGAAATCGGAACGCTTTCACACGCCGACAGGTATTATGGGCTCTCGGTTTCCTTTCGGAGCCAGCGTACAGGATTAAAGCCGGGCTCACGCTGCCCTGCGCAGATCTGCGGCAGATCTCAGCCGTAAGCTGTAAAGATGGCCAACACACGGAAACCTAGGGGTTTCACACTGTGACTCTGGCCCTGCGGCCCCTTGAACTCCCTGGACACACACCGCACACTGAAAAATTCACACCCGCCCCCCGTTCTCTGAACACTACCGTTCCACTAGCACTTCATTCTTGAATAGGTCCTGACCTCGGGGGAAGATTCAATTGAGGATACTTTTTGCATTGCCCAAGAGGAGTATCTATACTACAATCAAGACAACATCGATCAATGCAATTCATTTGTCGCTGTATTCCAGAGATATTGGGCAGCAGTGACAGATATAGAATTACAAAAGCCCAAAGGCTTAGGTGGTGGAGACAAATAAAGAGCTGTTTGTGATATGGTTGAGGAGGTAGCTCAATCGGCACTACCGCTCGACCACAACGCAAACAGTGAGACCGTTCCCTTATCGTCGTCACAGATCAAGACAAATGCCCGGCGCAACCACAACAAACTGAATGTAACTATATACACACATGTTAGCCTTTTCAAACAAGTGATTTCAGAGGGCTGGCATTCTACAGTATAAACTGAAGTCATTGACCACTCATTGCTCCTCATATAAATGACATCAGTTACAATGTTGTAATTTACGGCTACTTAATGTGCCAGTATTTCATCAGATGTCAAGACATCATTACAAAATCAAACTGTAATATAACATATTGACGTTAATGGCTGCCCAGTATAACAGGGGGGAATACAGTAAGCTGAAGAGCTGGTTAAATACTGGGCTGAAAGAGTCTTGTGTTCTGAGAAGATACAGACGAGGCCAATTACCCGACACTTCTTCCATGTTCGCCTCGCTAGCAAGGCCCCCTGCACCTGCTAAACATATTGCACACCAGTTCTTGTCCAACTACAGCAGAATAAATGAAAGGGACTACACTGTTGCCAACCCCATATGGTAGATGCTGTGATTACGGCATGTACTGTAAAATATAATAGGCAGTGCTGGCTTGTGACTTTCTAATGCATTGTTTTTGCAATGCCCATAGCAACACACAAGCAGGGATGATGTCAGGCCTGTGCCGTTGCAGGCTTGCCCCATTACAGAGTCATATATGAGCGGTATTCAGATAACATCTCACAGATGACAACAAAGGGAACAGCTGGACAAGTGAATTTATGGCACATAGCGACCGCTGTTTTCAGATGTTTACGCACTTGCAAGGGGTAAAGTGATTTGAAATGTGTTAATGGCTCTAAATATGTAATGGAAAAGTAAATGACGCATCAGACTTGTAAAATATGGGTGATAGAAAAGTAATCTCCAGTTTGGCCTCATTTATTATTATTTCTGATGTGGAATACAAAAACACCCAAACAAATCGACTCTAATCTAAAGTGGCAACTTTATTGGTCCTTCTGGCGGTGAGGCCAAATAAAGCAATATGATCTTTCCTCTTAGATGTGGGAGGTCATCGGCCTCCAGTGGAACCAGAGGCAACTGGACATTCCCACACCGTGGGGGATTATGGGATGTGGATGGTGATGGACGATCCCAAGGAGACCCAGAATCTTTTATAGCATTATTACAGAATCATATTTCATCACAAAAACAGGCAAGCCAGGAATGAATTGCAGTCCCTGGTTAAATATACTCAAAATACTTGGAGTTTAACCACCCGGGCAGAGTTAACCCGTTCACACAGTGAGATGTGAGTGGGAGTGTAAGTTCACCTCCTGTTGAGGGTTCTCATGTGTTCTTCAACACACGCCTCTGATTGCAGACACAACTGCTAATAATTTGGTCATCTGATTGATATTCCAAGTCCAGTCCTAAAAAACGTGATGTTCCCCACAGAACATATGTCCACCAAATAATACCCAACCTAATATGCTGCCTTTATTTGCCACAGAAACACAGTGTTCCTACTAAAACCACGGGTCTGTCAAAGGTCATAGCTCGTAAATTCTGCGGTGCCAGCCAGTTTACCGTTCTAGCTTCCTCAACTGTACCGAGAAACCAGTTGGGGGGGAAAGGAATATAAATAAATGAATGAAAAAAAGAAGAAAGACCTTTGGGGTATGCTTTCGGAGAACATCAACATGCCAGCCACGGAGGACTGGCAGCTAGTGCTGCTGGCTGCCAGTCCTCTACAACCAGGGGGAAACGGTGGCGAACCAGGTAGGCTAACCTCACAGGCGAAAGGCTTGTGTAGGCTAAACTCGCCAAGGCTACCCATCTGTGGCCCCATGGTCAAGCAGTGAGTCATGCCACAGATCCACACCCTCGTCACCACGACTCAGCCCTGGTCTCTCTGAAGCACCACAGAGGATGGGATGGCTGCAGTGTAGAGGGTAGCGAGGGTTCAGGAAGGGCACGGGGGAAGGGAGAGAGTATGCAGCGGGGGCAGGAGGTGGTGTGGGTGGACAAATGAGGTGGGTCATTTATTATTTCTATTTTATTCAGTTTCCCCTGTGTGGTTGGTAACATGTCAGGCTGAACTACGCTGACACGTCCAAGAGACAGAGACGGAGCCTGAGGTCAGCGTCTCCCCTGACATTACATTGCATCAGTGGCCACGAAGGCTGCCAAGACCACTGACAGCATCTCCTCTCTTCCCCGCCTGCCCACCGACCGCCCGACCGCCCGCCCCACTCTTCAGTCCTCCATCCCTCCATCCGTACATCCCCGGTCCAGAGTGTGAAGCCGGCGGTGTTTGTGTCCAGCCCGTGTACCGTGACCATGACATGAGGATGGAAAGTGTGTGCGGTCGTGTCACGGCCGGGGCACAGAGAGAGAGAGAGAGAGAGAGAGAGAGAGAGAGAGAGAGAGAGAGAGAGAGAGAGAGAAATGAGAGCTAGAATGAGAGAGAGAAAGAGAGAGAGAGCGAAAGAGAGGGAATGAGAGATAGTATGAGAGCGCGAGAGAGAACGAGAAAGAGCGAGGGATAGCGAGAGAATGAGACGGAGATAGAGCGAGAGACAGAGAGCTGGAGCGTCAGACCAAGAGAGACAGTGACACAGACAGAGAGAGAAAGAAAAGCCATTAAAGGGTATGAAGAGCAGTGGAGAAGAGGAAGAATAGTACAGCATGGAGTGAAGGAGGAGATGAGGTGGTGGTGGTAAGGGGAAGTAGGTGGTGGTGGCTGTTGGGAGGGAGGGGGTTCTGTGGGTGAGGGCTGAAGGTTAAGGGCCCAAAGACACTGCACAGAGACCCAAGGTGCCCTGTAATGTGTAAAGGTCAAGCTGGAAAATGTGTGTGTGTGCTTGTGTCAGAATGTGTGTTTTAGGGTGGGTGGGTTGGTGGGTGGGGGGGCAGTTGTGTTCAGGTTCAGCTGGAGTTTTGTAGGGTCTTGTTTGCTATTCTCTACAATTGTGTTTAACAGCTCTATAACAGGCCAATAAACATGGCCCTGGTAAGAGAGAGTCCGTGTGGACAATGTCCCCCTACTGAGGGCTGACAGGTGTGCCAGGTTAGTGTGTATTGCGTGTGTATGCGTGTGTGTACGCGTGTGTGTGTGTGTACGTGTATGTGTGTACGTGTGTGTGTGCATGCCCGCGTGTGTATGTGTGTGTACGTATGTTTAACTGTGTGCATGTATGTAAGTGTGTGTGTGTGTACATGTGTGTATGTTTAAGTGTGTGTGTGTGTGTGTGTGTGTGTGTGTGTGTGTGTGTGTGTGTGTGTGTTGGCCAGCAGGCATGCACAATGTCTTTGCAGGAGGAAACTGACAGGTATGCCAGGTGGACCAGAATGGGATTGTTCCGTCACAAGGTTGGGCCCGGGCTCATAGCTGCAGCATATTACTCACACGAGTCAAAGGTTCAGAGAGCTAAGCTATATTTCTGGCCCGTAACAGGATAGTGGAATGGGTCTTATTTTTCTGCTTCGGCAAACTTGTGGAAAGGCGGCCGTTCCAAAACCGGTGGGAGGGAAAAAAAACACAAAATTCCCATAGTAATGGGCACAAACGCCATGAGAAAAGCCGGCGGTGTGTGATTGCTGTGTGGAATATCTGTTACACAACTTTACCCTTGGTGGGACTCAGGTTAATATGGAATAAAACCAGAGAGAAACATGACAGACCGACCGCTCTGCTGGCGAACGCCTCGGGCAGAACAAATACGCAGCAGAGTCGAATGCTATGTGTGAGTGTGTGTGTGGGACCGGGCCTGCACCTCTAAACCTGATCGGCTCTGGAGGGGCCATGCACCCTATGTGCCGGGGTCTTTCCAAAGGAAACTTAGTCACTTCTGGAAATAGTTTGCTAAATGATGTTAATAGAAAAGTGAGTTGTCATTTAGGTGTCATAAATAAACATGATCGAGTGCGGTACTTAGGAGTGAGTTTGGGCCATTTGTGGGCCAGAACCTTCGAAGGCAAGAAGATCCTTTTGAGATCCGTGTGTGTGTGTGTGTGTGTGTGTGTGTGTGTGTGTGTGTGTGTGTGTGTGTGTGTGTGTGTGTGTGTGTGTGTGTGTGTGTGTGTGTGTGTGT